>NC_143557.1:133560000-133870000 GCF_054136105.1 Typopeltis vanoorti
CAGCTATTTTCTTGCTCATGTGACACTTTTCTCATTCACATTCATTAAGGTTATTCTTCCATGGTCATTCTTACTTTTATTTGCTTAATAACAAAATCTTTAAGATTTCCTTTGATCTGTTTGACTTCTTTTCAAAATCCGATTTTATTTTCCTTACTACTGCCACCACTCTCCTAACCTAGTCTTCACAGCACTCCAGTTTCATCATTACTCTTCTCACAATATGAGATTAATAATAGCCTCTTGTTATGTAGGTATCCAACCATTTGAGTCCCAAGTGATTAATTATCTTAACTATGGGGACACAGTCAGATATAGCTTTCTTCAGGCACATTTCGACTAATTCCCTAATAAATTCATCAAACTGCCTTCTCAGTTTATCAAGATTGCTTGCCTTTTGAATGAAATAGGATGATCTGTTTCAGTGAAATGTTGTCATCCAATTTCAGTATCAACTCTTTCTCTCTCTCTCTCTCCTTTTTTGTTGACTTGGAAAGCTATCTGATGTCATCAAATAGCAAAACAGGACAGTGAAATGCAAAATGTAGTGACTGCTATGTTTCACAGTGTATATTCCAAGGATTTACTTGAGACTAATGCAGATAATATGTAAATCTACCGCAAAGAAACATTTGTGATCTGAACAACAACAAGAACAACTATGCATACAGAGAAAAATAATAATATAACAAATTTTTTAATGTCTTCTTAAGGTGTCTAATATACATAAGTGAATACTCATTCAAAAAAAGAACAAACTATGTGAAGAAATATATCAAGTCAATGAAATAGCCATGTTGTTTGGCAAGTGATTACGCTTTGGTAAGTGTAATTCCAAGAGTTATCTATTTTTAATTAGGTTGATGTTTTTCGAAACATCAAATTATGTGCATTGTCCAAAGTTTTCTTAACCAATCCTAAAAAACAGAATAATAATTTTAAAATAAACTTCATATGAAAATTAAAGAACAGTAAAAAAATAACTACCTGATGACCATATTCCTTAAGGCTATAAAGTCACAATGCTCCAAGTTCTCAACTAAAAATAGAAACATATTAGTTTAGTAAATTAGTGTAATCACATAACTGTGATTTTAGTAAATATGACTCTTTGATATTTTATATATCTTAACCAGTCACTGGGGAGCTGAATTAATCATCATTAATTAATGTGAATCATTACATTTTATTCTATACAGTAAATAGCATTTTTAAAATTTATTAAAATAAGAAATAGTGGAGGGCAACAGTTAAAACTTATGCTTTTTTTTCCTTCTTAATTAATGCAAAGAAATGATTCATTTTCTATTATCATCACTTTACCAACAAAAACTGACTAGCCTGGACAAAACTGGAAAACTGTGAGCTACATACTTTTAATAATGAAAGATGGAAACTCAGGTAGAAAAACTTGATCTTTAATCATATGATTTTCTCATGTTTCACAGACATCTTCAGTGCAAAAACAAAACAGCAAATTATAAAAATAACAGAAAGATTCCAAAAAAGCATCATGACTATAGTAGTTACAGTAAGGTAATAAAACAGGCAACACTTTCCTAATGATATATATAAATTAAATAAATAAATGTACAGTTAAATAATCAGAAAGATTAACAAATGAAAAGGTACTATCTCCCATAAAGGAGATAAACATAAACCGTCTGATCTGTTTAGTTTGGACAATGAAGTAACATCTTACAAGTTTTATACATTTCATAAGAAATCTGGTCTTATGCAGGATTTTAATCTTATTTCAGTGAATGCTCTGTTCAAGCAAGCTCTATCTGTTCAGGCTGATAATACTATGTAAGATATGTTTTTCATGATGGACAAAAGCAGATCTTCCAGACTATCCATAAAAAGACGAGCCACATGAGCAAGGAATCTGGTAAACATTTGGAAAACCAAGTATAGGAAACTTGTTCTTTCGAAATAAGATACTTTGGATGCTAAGACAATTAATGTGAAGGCATTAGACTCTATATACAAGTAGCCCAATTGTGAAGTTACTTCATGTGTAAACTTTGTTTGCTTAAAGGATGAAATCAAGAATATATAATTTCTTGGCATCTTTAATTTATAGTATAAACAAGTGAAAAAAACTTTCAAAATCTATCTCTAATCCAGAATATTTTAGTAATATGGTGTGATGACACCTTTTAACTACTTGTATATGGAAACATGACTTTTGCATTACTTCAACCTTGGATTTTGGCAAGATAAGTACTTCGGTTTTCTTTCATTTGTTTTTCACTTTGACTATATTTTACTGGTGCTAGTTGTGGTTTTGCCCTCATTTGCACTTTTTTTTTTTTTTAAGTAACTATTAAGATTGCAGGTTGTGCAATTAATATTTATATTAGGGGATTACTTTTGGCAGCATCACAATAGCCATTTTATAGTAGCTCAAATAGAGCATTTGCTGATGGTGCAGAATTATTTCTATATCACAGGATTATTTAATTCACAGTCTTATGACTGAAAGTTGTTTTATGGCAGAGGGAATTGTAGTTAAAGATGTGGAAACAAGGGACAAACTGTTAAATCTTGAATGAAAGAGAATTTATAATGTATTACCTTTCATTCAGATTTAACAAGTAGCTAAATTATCGATGTAATACTTGTATATTAATAAAAGAAAATTGAATGTAAATGAAATGATAATAACATCCTTGATTTGAAATTTGCTGAATATTGTATTATCAAATGTCTTATGAAAAAAAAAAAGGGGGGGGGAAGCAATTTAGGAATGGGTGAAGTATGTGAATATTAGGCTAAAATCCCAGACAAGATAAGAAGATTAAATCATGACCTGAGGCCATCACATATGCAAGGGTCTACGGTGTGTGTGGGGTCTCCCGTGGACAAGAACGAGAAGCATCGGAATGGAGTGCAGAGGAATTGAGGTGCTGTGTGAAGGTCATCGAGGGAGTATATAGTTTTTTGGTGACATAAAAATGAGGGTTTTGCCTCGGATCTGTTCCAGTCGTTCTCGGTTAAAGGAAGTTCCAGTGAGGTCGGGGTGAGATGAATGAGAGCAGCTATGCGGCCAAGTAGAATGTCAACGTGCATATAGGTCTTGGCGTAGCAGAAGGTCGGTGTAGGCTGAGAAGGAAATGCAGAACCTCGTGGAACAACATCGGCAGCAGTGCTTCGTGAACATCGTAGGCAACAAATCATGATCGTATTCGTATATCTACCTTCCAGAAGCAAGAACATAAGGAACATATCAGCCAGGTAACCTAGTCGAAAAGGGACCAGATGAAGAAAACACGAGCCGTATAATTCCAATTGATAATTGCAAATATAAGCCAGTGAGATCCTGACATCTCGGTAAAGCAAGAAATTTTATCAAAATTTTGTATACAAAGAAAGTTAGATTGTGACAGTAAAGGACTAATTAGAATTGTGATTTATGAAGTGTTGTAGGACTTTAGGAGTTGAACCACGAATAGGGAATGATTGATCTGAGTCAGAAAACTTGGAAATGTGCAGTGTGAAAAATATTTTAGTTTGTCATTTTCGGGTAGTTCTTGAACCATTAATTGTGTGAAAATTAGAAGGACATCAGATTTTAATAGAATTAGATAACATTTCATGTTGTAAGGGAACTAGAATGTCTATGGTACGTTGAGGTATCTCATTTTTCCATTCATTCCGACATTAGTAAAGTTAGTGTCTATGAAGATAATTGTAGCTTGCTTTTTTAGTAATGAATAAAATTTTTTTTGTTAGCCAAATAACTTGCCTGATCACTAATCTCAATGCACCACTAATAAAGAGAACCTATGCGTAAAATTATTGGGGATAGTCATGACTGCAGTGCGAAATAAGAATATATTAGATTATTGTGTTTGGAACCAAGAACCAGTAATAGAAAAAATTAAAAAAATATAAACATACATGGATGGAACACGTTCAAAGAATGAAAACAGAAAGATTACCAAAACAAGCCATTAGGAAAAGGAAAACCAGGACATCCTCTTAAACGATGACTTCTAAGACCGGAACAGGTCATGCTAGGCCTAAATCCTTGATACGCATGATGATGATGATTGTGTTTGGAAATAGAGAAGGAAAGGATACAGGATCATGTGCCATACTAGATGTTTGCTCTTAGATAAAGAAATTTCTCTTATCTATAGAATTTTGGTGGCGCAGCGTAAACAAATAAATTTTCCGAAATTTGAAACAAATACTAGTGTTAACCCTGTAAACAGGGTTAACGCTAGTATTCTAACAAGGAAATTGGCTCTAGCCAGAGGCATTTCCTTTGTCTATCGAGTTTTGCACACATGGGCAATACACTAATAGCGACCAAGGGATAGAGGTAACAATAAGGATAGAGTCTGTAAGAATTATATAGGACAAAATTTTGGAGTTAAAGAAATAACAAGTAAAAATAAAAATAATTCAACATAAGCCAAGATTCAAGGAAAGGATATAGGATCATAGAGGAGTAAACACAATCAACAAATAAATTCATACTCGTTATATATCAAAAAAAAAAAACATATATATATAAAATTTTACAAAACTATTAGAGGGTTTTACTTTCGAAAGCAGCACAATTATTTCTGTAATATTGAGAAGCCAGATTAAAACAGCAAAAATCGAAAAATTTCCGATGGAATACATAAAAAACAGTAATGAAATTCTTATACAGACATTCTCGAAATAGGATAAAATTAGTAACATACAAAAGGGTTATCAGGTGAAGATCCAAACTGGTTTTCTGGTGAGGTGAGCTTTACTTGGATATGAAGATGCCTGTACCAAATTTTGTCAACATCTGTACAACCCGAGTTATGGTAAACTATCCCAGAGTACAGAGGCAGTGTCTGCATTGTGGTTTATAAGAATACTTGGGTGGCAACTGCCCCAAATCCAAATGTTTCAACTGCAGGGGAGATCAGACATATTGCTCATCAGTGTCTCAAATCCTATCAGAAACGTGAAAGTTCTAAACACTGCATAACATCTGTCCATTCAAAAATTTTGGTGAAAGAGAAGGAGTACCACTAGAGCAATTAGAACACTGTGTATATTAGAGAGGCATAAAGAAGAGTTCCTGGATCTTTCAATTAAGTATAGTAAAGACAGCACCTTTAAACAAACTACACTTGGTTAAATCACAAAAAAGTGATGACCAAATCAGAAAGAAATTAGCCCCAAAATTCCAGAACTGCAGAGCCACTTTCTCAGTCAAATATGGATGGAACAACATCAGTTGAAATTATCAATAATGAACCTATTATAACAACAGAAAAGATACAATACGAAATGCAAACACATGAAATTGTTCTACAAGGAGAAACTGGAGAAGAAAGAAAAGCAAGTAAGACAACTGACAGAACTTAATATGCAGACAAGATCATCAAAAAAGGAAAGATTTATTAATAAAAAAAAAATAAATTAAAGGATGTGTTAAAAAAAGGCACTAAATCTAAAAGAATAAAAAATGTAAAGAGGGAGAAGGTTGCAGATTGTAAAATGAAGACTCTTCGGGCTCAAAAGAGTTTATTGACTATGAAGAACCATCTTATGCTAATAAAGGGAAAGCAAGAGATACAATTAAAGAAAAAATAATAAAGTTTACTGATTCAAAGTTTTCTCAGTATGATTATCATCTACATGTAAAGAAAATAACTAGCTTCCAAATCAAGAACGATAGGCATGAAATTGAAATAATGGAAAGCAGCTGTAAAAAAAAACTGGAAAACAGTTTGCACAAAGAAGGCTAAACAATTGCTCCATCACAGACTGAAGACCTCATCACGTTCATCCAAGATCTAGAAGTTAAAGACTTAACAGGGCTGGAGTACAAGTTCTTATTCTTGCATCCCTTGGGTCATTCAGTAATATCAAAAGGGATGCAAAAGGAAGAATCTTGACAATAGACTGGAAATACTGTGGATGTGCAATAAGATTTATAAATGTTTATGCTCCATCCAATGGAACAGTTAGACAAAAATTCTTCCAAATTGGAGCTGTACTTATACGGTGCCCACTACATCACAGCAGCTGGAGACTGGAATTGTATTGATAGCCCCACATTACACAAAATAGGAGAACACCCCAGGAGTGGAGTGGAGTGGGATATGCGCAGTTAAAAACATATCTCAACAATGCTCAACTAGTAGACATATGGAGGATTTTGCAATCCTAATCTCCAGGCTTACACATACATGAATCAAGGCATTGGTACCTGTTTTCCCTTATAAATAGGATAATTCAGATAAAACATCTTGACATCAACATGTCAGATCATAATCCAGTTCTACTTAAATTCCACTGCATCGAACAAGTAGAGATCAGTTCTGGACCATGGAGACTTCCACCAAATTTTCTGTTGATCTTTTCAACCAAATTCCAGACCCTCAGTTCAAATTGGAATAATGTTACCTGGAACTGGGATATATGTTTAGAATTCGAACAAGCAGTAAAACAGAATATGATTGAATGGGGAGAGGAACGGGCTTTCTTCAAAAGAAAAAAGTCGAAAGACCTGTATAAAGAGAGAAGATGGTTCATAGCAAACCAATGCAATGGTATAGGATGTAGCAACATCATTAGAAATATTATCATAGAGATAGAAGTGGAAAGACAGAAACAAGTAGAAGAAAGAAATTTTAAAATAAGAATGCACTAAGCAGATAGCACTTCAGCTGCATTCTTCAATAGACAATTCACTAAATTCCGCAAAGAAAGGACTATCACTCAAATCTACATTCATGGCGAAAGACACATCCACCACTCAAGACATCCTTGACTCCTTTCAAAAACACTACAAAAATCTGGTTGAAGACAATAGTACTGTGGGAAATTATAACTCTTGAAACATTAATGGCTTTGTTCATATCCAAGATGGGCTTGACAGACTTACAGCATCTGAAGTTACCAGAGCCTATAAAGAATGCCAGACAAGAAAACCCCCAGGACCTGATGGTCTAGGGATAGAACTTTACCATGAGTACTGAGGTTTTATTCTTCCATTCTGGTTATATTCTTTAATTCTTTTCTCTGATAAGGACACATACCAAGTGAATTTGTAGCAAGCCATACTGTCCTCATTCCAAAACCTAATAGAGATCACACCTTAATTAGCAGTTATAGACTCATTTCTCTATCTAATACTGACAAGATGTTTTTTCCCTGCATTATCAATAACAGTGCCTCCGTAGCTCGGTTGGTATACATGAAGCCCTTTGGTCAGAAAGACTTTGGTTTGATTCCTGTTCTATGATGTAAGGAACTTTTATGTGGTCTCTTTCGAATAAAGTTAGCCAGTCTTATATGGAGGTAGAGGGTTTTTTCACCTAGAAACTTGGGTTTTTTTTTTTGTCCCTCAGAACAGGCAAACTGGCCCCTGTGAATACACACACACACAAATCTACAGTCAAAAATATACAGGGACCTTTCCCTCTGCACTTAGTTCTTGGGGCTTCTGTGCAGTATTAGCCTGTGTTGTATTATGGATAGATCCATAATTGCAAACCTTCAACATGAAGATGCCACCTAAGATGATGATGATCAATAACATGCTCAAAGTAGGAATGAGATATATAATTAAAAGCACACAGGTGTATGGAGTTCCACACTGAGCAATAGAATTTAATCAGTTTCTGCTATGGGATCTACTCTGCTTAGTTAATACAAAAAAGCAGTCGATGGCAGTGCTATCAGTAGACCTTACTCAAGTGTCTGGTATCCCTTTATGTTCCACATCCTCCAGCAAATTTGTGTGGGTAAAAAAGCTGCTATGCCATTTCAACTACCTGCCTCCTACTTAACAGGTTCCTGTCAAAATTCAAAAAGGAGTCAAGCAAGGTTGCCCTCTTATTCCATTGCTCTTTGCATTGGTTCTTGAACCTTTCTTACAGAAAGTTGACAATACACGTGCTGTGAGAGAAATAATAGTTCCTTCACTTTACTAATGCAGACAAGACAAAATTAAAAGTTTTTGGAAAGTGGGATCTTGGAGGTATTCCTTTTGGACTAACCCCTACGAGAGAACCCCTCATTATACATGGAATTCCCTTCTCCACTTACCCAATATTACCAGTTCAAGAACTTATATACAAGAACATTGAAACCTTAGAGGTCTGGAAAATAGGGCCACTTTCCTTTTCTTCTAAAGTGACAGTACTCAAAACCATAATCTTCCATGTTCAGTTGTACATAATAAACATTACAGACATCACAAGAGCTGAAGAAAAAGAATTATATAGTAAGTCTGTGTAATTTTTTTATACCAGCTGATAACAAGAAGTTAAAAGTTAAAATTTTTTCAAATATCCAAGAAGCATGTAGGATTTGGGTTTTCCAGTCTTAAAAAATTCTGCTATTTAAGCAATATAGCTTCAAAAATCCATAAAAGATTGCAGACCAACCACACATGAACAGACCTTCTCTTTACTACCTGGGTTTTCATCTCCCCCTGTTTGGATAAATGATTATAATGGTCCAAAAGCTGAGATTGTTCCTGAATACCACAACATTCTGTGTTCAACTCTAAGACTCCTATAACACTCTGGAACTGACATTCCATTAAAAAAGTAAAATTTGGTATAACGAAATCTTTAATTTCTTTCAGCATGAACTTCAGCAGTTGGGTACTGACAACAACACTTTGTTTCATAATTTATTGAAGTTCCAAGTATACCCTATAACAGGAGGAATCTTACTTGCAGAATTGCATATGGCCACCTTCCAGTCAATACCATCAAATAGAGGTACCAAAAAAAAAAAAAAACACCAAAAGGATAAAGTGAAAAAACAACTTGCTTTAATCAAAAGTTCTGCAGCTTTAGTCTCTTGATGATTTTACTTGGAATCCTGGTGGACACAGGAAGTTAAAGAGGCAGTGAAGGAAAAGAAGAAAGCATATCAAAAGTTCCTGGAAAATAAGTCAGCTTTTACTCTTACAGAATACAGAGACAAATGTAAGAAAGCTAAACAATGTATAAAACTAGCTAAACAAAAGTCATGGGAGGACTTTGGCAAGAATATAGAAAATAAATATCAAGAAGGTGGCAAAATATTCTGGAGGTTGTTGAAGAAGCTTAGGAGTTAGAGATGATAAAGGTGACATGAAAACAGGAGAAAAAGATATCCTTGAAGTATGGAGTAATTACTTTGAAAAACTGCTAAATGAAACAAGCAGTGATGACAGCATAGTGATAAAAAACACTGACCAGCCATGCAGTCAGGAATACATATCCATACTTGAAGTAGAAAAAAAGCCATCAAAGGGTTGAAATGTGGAAAGGCAACAGGAGTAGATGATATTCGACCAGAAATGCTGAAGTATGGTGGTATAAGAGTCTTACAGTGGCTGCACTGCATAGTTCAGAAAGCCTGGAGAGAGGGACAAATTCCCGATGATTGGAGTAGAGCTCTCATCGTACCCATATATAAAAAGGGAAATAAAACTGAATGTGAGAATTACAGAGGTATTTCCCTACTGAGTGTTCCTGGAAATATCTATGCAAGTATACTTGAGAAACAGTTGAGAAGAATTGTGGAAGAAAAGCTTGGTGAAGAACAAGCTGGATTCAGGCCAAATAGAGGCTGTCAGGTTCAGATCTTCACTTTACGACACATAGTCGAGAAAGCATGGGAATATAACAAAGATCAGTATTTAAGTTTTGTCGATTTGGAAAAGGCATATGACAAGGTGCCAAGAGAGGAGCTATTCAATACGCTGCAGTAATATGGTGTCAATGGGGCATTATATCAAGCAATACTTAGTCTTTATTTGAGTTGTAAGTCAGCAATTAGAATTGAAGGAAGTACAGGAAGATGGTTTTATGTTAAATCTGGTGTGAGACAAGGATGTACATTATCCCCTCTGTTATTCATTATCTATATGGATCACATTATGAAGGAAAGGAGTATTAAAAAGGATATCGAAATTGGAGATGTTAATGTCAGCTCTTTGCTTTATGCGGATGATGTTATACTTCTAAATAAATCCGCTACAAGTCTGCAAGATTCTCTGACTAAATTCAATTGCTGTTGTAATAGATATGGTATGAAGGTCAGCAATAAAAAGACAAAGACAATGAAAATATGCAGAATCATTGAAAATGTCAACTGTGTTGTGAATGGGGAACCTGTGGAACAAGTAAAACATTTCAGCTACTTAGGCACAATTTTTACTGAAGATGGTAAATTAAATATAGAAATAGACAACAGAATCAGCAAAGCTGGTATGGTGGGAAGTCAATTGAATAAATTCATATGGAATAAGAGAGAAATTAGTCGGAACACTAAATTAGCTGTATACAAGACAGTGTTCAAACCAGTTTTAACTTATGGATCTGAGAACTGGGTCAGAAGTAAAACACTTGACCAAAGACTAGAGACCGCAGATATGAGAGTCCTGAGAAAGATTAGAGGCATCGTGAACAGATGGCATCAATGGCAATATCATATTAAAAATGAGGATATTAGGAAAGAACTTGACGTTGTCAGCATTCAGGAATGCATTATTAGCAGAGCTAATCTCAGGTGGTATGGTCACTTAAATAGAATGGGAGTGGAAAGATTAGCAAAACAAGTGTTCTCTGCCAGGTTGGCAGGAAAACGACCCAGAGGAAGACCAAGATATAGGTGGATTGAAACGGTACAAAGTGCCTTAGATGATAGAAATATAAGATCCGATAATGTTGGAGTCTTGACAAGTAACAGACTGATTTGGAGGAAAATTGTAGATAGGAAGTTAGTAATGATGTAATTTTTTCATGTAGTACTGTCATATCCTGTACATCCCTTGAGGGTACATGGCAGGAATTTGATGATGATGATGACTTTGCCACTATTCTGCAGTTGTCCCTCCATGAACATCTGCAGAATATTACATTAATAATTCCTTTACTCTCTTCTCAATCTGTTAAAATATATGCATCAGCAATTCAATTCTTCACAGTTCAACTTCAAACTCCTAGAATAAATTTCTCTTCCTCTTGATTCATTCTGTATATACTGCTGTCTTTAGGAGCAGTCTTCCTTTATATTTCCTAAATAAAGAGTACAATCTACACATCTTAAGTTTCTTCTTTTTCCATACCTTCCTGCCATCTATGGTAATAATGCACTATAGGTTAAACAACTGTTCATAGATGGAATTATGGGGGAAAAAAATATTCTATGAAGAATCTCAATTTTTTAATATCCATTTTCTGGAAAGTCACAATCCAATAATGGCCTGACTAGACTAGACAATCTATACACTGTGCACAGTCTAGTCATATGACTAGACACACACAAAAACTGTATTATAGCCTTCTTTCTCCTACAAGTGAAGCTTCTTTTCACTGAGCCTCAATCTGCTGAGCTTTACTAGTGGTCTTATCAATATCATTCTTATTCCTACTTAAATTCTTATCAATCAAATAATACCCAAAACCTTTCATTAACTTTTTCTAATGCCAGCTCATGTAATTTATATTAATTTGCTTACTTTATTGTATATATATTTGTATTTGTTCCCATTTATAATTTAAACCTACCTTAACTATTCTTCAAGTCATCTACGATCATACTGAAAATATTTGCCCAGCTTCACATCATCAGCAAAGAGAAAAAATTTACTCTTACTATTTGAAATTAAGGACTGGACCTTTTTGTCTTATGAAGAATGTAAGAGAGAGAAGCACAAAATACATGGTGGAAGTTTATGGTAGTCAATCTCCTGGAAGGAGATAATACCTGACAAGACAAGAAGTCATTCATGAATACATATTAAAGGATCCTAACACTACTGGAGTGTTCCATTCATAACAAAGTGGTTCTGTAATCACAACTGCATTTCATATTGTAATTGTAACATTACAATTACTATAATGCACTTCAATATCATGAACATCGTCATTAAGCAAAGACTCAAAAAATCCACAATATGCAGCTTAAGAATTTCCAGTTAAGAATTTAAACCACATGAGCTTATTCTTTGAGTTTCATGCAGTAATATATGAGAAAGGACAAAGTACACTTCAATGTTAATTTCTGCTACTTTTAAAGTGAACACCCCGTAATTTTACTATTCAGTATACCCTTCACTGCCACATCCAATCACCTGCTGCATCTACAAGTTTACTGACCATGCTTAATATGCACCACAGTTTCGAAATAAGAATTTAATGTAATATCTATCTGATAAGCAATAATACACCCTTTTTCTGGTTCAGTCTCTCCTGATAACATTATGATTACTATGATGGATTTCAATATCATGAACATAATTAAGCAAAGACAGAGAAATGTCAATATACAGCTTAATTTTCAAAGTCGATATTTTAAACAGGCTACTAAAATAATGGTTAATCACAATTTAGGATTTAAAAAAAAATTATTGCATATATATTTTAGGAGTAAACCACATAAGCTTATTTTTTAGGTTTCATGAAGTAGTATATATAAAAACACTCAAAAGTACACTTTATTGCTGACTTTCTCCTACTTTTAATATGTTTACTAAATACTCTTATATTAGTATTTGATAAACCCCCTCAACCTCTATAACCAAGTCAAATGCTACAAGTTTCCTTTAGTTTCATTACTAAATCTTTTAAAAATTGAAGGATTTTATGGCTCTACTATTTCTAACATCTAAATTTCAACCTTTATCTCTTCCACTGCCAACAAAAATCAATTCATTATTAAGATGGAAACAACTACTGTGTCATAGTAAAATTTCAGTTTAATATAAACCATCTGATAAAAAAACTTATTACATTAAATCCTCTGGTGTGATAACATCCCTGCAGAACTGCTGAAAGTTTTGACTGGTTACAATAACACCTACTTAGTGGACACCATTTAGCACATCTATAAAACAATAAAATCACTGGAATCTTACACAACATCAGTCTGCATACCAATTCCAAAGAAAATACTGCACAAAATTGTGAGGATTATAGAAGAGAAGAGAGTCTAATCTCTCATGCATCTAAAATCGTTTTAATCACTGTTAACAAGGAAACTGAAAGAGCCTTAATTAACTGGTGAACAACAGAAAGGCTTCAGAAGAGGAATGGAAATCAATAATGATATCCTGGAACTAAAAATATTAGTAGAAAGATCACTTGAAAGGAATAGTAATATAAATGTATGCTTCACAGACTTTCAGAAAGCCTTCGATCAAGTAAAACACAATAAACTGTTTAATATTCTAGAAAAATCAGACTAAGAAGATCATGTACATAAACTTATGAAAATGATTTACTCCAAACAGAAAATGCAGCTGTTTAACTCTGAGACTTCTGAAGTGAAAATAAAAAAAAAGGAGTTAGACAGGGCTGCATCCTTTCACCAAATCTATTTAATATTTACTGTGAGACAGTGATGAAAAAGACTGAAAAACAAAATGTAAGAATCAGTATCAATGTTATAAAATACAACAAACTTAGATATGCTGATGATACCATTCTAATTGCAGAAAACGGAAACAAATTAATCAAATTACTGCACCTTCTAATTGAAGAAGGTAAAGATTTTGGCCTACATTTAAATGCAAAAAAGACTACATTTATGAGAATCTCAAAAGAGAATAGATCCAAACCAGAAACATTCATAAACAATATAAAAATTGAGCATACAACAGAATACACATATTTAAGTACCTACTTTGGAAATGCAGATGGAAAACAAGATAAAGAAATAAAAAAAAATAAGAAAAAAAAAGACCTGCTTAGAAGTTCTGTGTGTATAGACAAAGAAGAGAATGATAAGAACATTAATTTCGCCAGTTTCACATACAGAAGTGAGACCTTGGTATTCAAGAAGAGAGTACGACAACAGATAGAGGCCTTTGATATATGGTGCTACAGAAGAACCCTGAAAAAAAATCATGGACAGAGCACGTGTCAAATGGAGAGGTATTACAGAGAATGAAAACACAGACATCTTTATTGCAATAAATGATCCAGAGAAAGATGAGATTGGCAGGACTTGTATTGAGGGAATCAACAGGACAGAGGACACTAACAGTTTTAGAAGGAAAGATTATAGGAAGAGGATCAAGAGGTAAAAAAAGAAGGACATGGTTTGATGATATAAGATCATGGACAGGATCATGTGCCTATGCTGAAACAAAAAGATTTGCCAACAGAGAGGACTGGAAGGACATGGTGCTGCACCCTCGCACTGAGGAAGCTACATGATGATGAAGATGATTACATCAAAGCTAGAGTCCTGTTATTATTATCTATTTAGTTACAGATAATTAAGAGATATATTAAGCTAGAGAGCAACATACTCTCACATAATTATTCACATATTTATGTGAGAGTAGAACAAAACAATAAATGGAAGCCAATAAGAACTGAAATTATTGTTTAGAGTCCTAAAGTAAGGGTTTGTTGGAAAACTTGAACTTAAGTGGACTGAATGTGTGCCATTCAAATTCTTGGAATTTTTATGCCACCATTATTGTTAAGATTAGGATGATTGATCCAAATTTCACAGACTTCTTTAAATTTGAGTTCATACCTAGTTTTTGTGTAAAGTAAGGAACAGATACTTTTTCAATCAATTTGGTGTAGGGTGTTAAGATCTGAAAGGTCTGTTTTACCAAAATTGTTAAATTTAATGTGTCATTTGTGTTCTTTTTTCCAGATAGGAATTGTGCATCCAGTTTCACCAATATAAGGTAAGTTACAGGTGCAATGGATACAGTTCAAAAATGAATGATTTACTTACCTTCTGCAACACCCCATGGATATTTGCGCCCCCTGACATGTTTTCCATTAATTTCTACTGTTGCATTGCTTCCAACAACTGCAAATGGCACTCGTTCCTGAAATTTTGAAAGTATATTTTGAATACATATATCCATTAATTTTTCTTAAGTAATGATATGATTCATATAACATTCCATGTGAACAATCACAATAAAATGTAAATAATTAACACTTCATTTGCATAAAGACAATAACAATGCTGTCTGCATTTTATATTTATTGCAAAAATTAAAATGTTTGAAAATGATTTGTTTTAAAGAAAAAAAAGCAAGGAAATGATTCAAGAGAAATCTGAAAAAACAGATAAACTTTATATGTCACTCTGATCCTATGAATTTTCAATAACACTGCAATACTTATTTTCGAAGTCTATTCACACATATGCATCAAGCCATAATACACTTTTATGTCCATCCAACTTATGAAAAGTTGAAAACTTATAGTAACTAGTATTTTGTACATTGCTAGGGTTAAATAAGAAAAAAAAAAAAAACTCTGCACTGAACAGCAACTTTTGTAATTTAATTTTTTTTTTTTTTAATCACCTCAGCCCTATAACAAATAAGTGATGGTATCACAATGACCCATTAAAATCATTTAAGAGAAAATGGGACTACTATGTGAAAGAAACTGAATCCACTCTGGAAAATAAGAATGGAATTTTCTATTCAAACTTTATGCAGTGTTCAAGGAATTTGCTAACTTGACTGGATAAGTGTTTTTGCTTACCAACTAACAAATAATGTTTGCACAAGTCTTAGGGGATCAGTGATTTTTTATTGCCTAGTATAAAACTATTTCCTACTTACTGGAGGCCTGAAGCTTGAAAAAATTCTTATCTCGAAATTTCTGGTTATCTAACTTTTAGTCAACCCATGATACCAGGTGATTATAAGTTTACAATCTTTGGCTAATACTTATTATATTACTTATAAATAATATAATAAGTATTATTACACATACCAGTCACTGAATTAGGAACTTTACTTTACTGTATTGGTTCAGTGGCCAGTATGTGTAAATAATACTTATAATAATAATAATTATTATTATTTATTTATATTCTCTCAGGAGGACCCTGTATGTAACCTCCTAGAGAGTGCGTCCCCTGGGTGGCAGATAGGGGAGCCCGCCATATATGTGTGTGTGTGTATGTATGTATGTATGGTGGAGTTTATTTATTCGTATGGAGTTTACTCACTTTTTCTCTCCTGTCCCTAATGGGGAGAGTTGAGCCTCCCTCATGGGGGGTTAAGTATTTATGGCTGTAGATCCGTGTGTGTTCACAGGGCCAGTTTGCCTGCTTGCAGGATGAAAAGCACCAGATAAACTGGCGGGAAAAACCCTACTGCCTGCTCCCAAGACCGGCTAACTTGGCTATGGCTGAGGAAGATCCTCAAATTTCTCACGTCTTCGACAGAAATTGAACCTGGGACACTCCTTCCCCAGTCATATGGTTGCAAAGTGCACAGCCACTAGGCTACTGGGTCCGAATATACTGAATAAGGACTCGTGGACCAACAGGACCATAAGGGGCAATCATCTTGATTGTAAGGGAAGTGGCACTCCCATGGATCCCTAGATGGATCTATCCTCTTTTACTTTGAGATTCACTCACTTTAATCTTTCCTATAAGGCCTTATCAGCCAACTCTTCTTATTTTATGACCCTTATGCTATTAGCGTACTCGAGAACCATGGGGTCTTTCCATTTCTGGCCTTACAACTATGTCCCCCTCTATAAACCTTTACTATAATTCTACTCTATTCCACTATAATCTACACTTTTCCCTTCAATATACCCTATTCTTCCTATGGGTTTAAATTTGGAAGAAGGCTAGTTCAGAAGCCTTAGGGTAGCAGCTCTATCACTGAACTATTCCAATGTCAGGTCTATCACTGAACTATTCTTGTCACCTGACATGGAGAACATAATTCTATTTTGAAGCTGACAGAAAAAGGTAATCGGAATGAATATATGGAAAATGACCCTGGAATGGAAAAGGTAAAATGAAAATGGAAACAACAAAATATAATACATATAGCAAACTGGAATGTAAGACAAATAGCATATAAAGAAATAGAATTAGACCAAATATTAAATGAAAGAAATTTTAAAGTAGCAGTAATCACTGAAACAAAAAAGAAATTAAAAGGAACCATGAGAACTGAAAATTTTAATGTGATATATAGTGGAGTTGACAGAGACCAAAGAGCACAAGCAGGGGTCATGATTTGGATTCATAACACCCTTTCTAAAACATTATAAATTATGGAATGAAAGAATAATTGAAGCTAGAATAAAAATAAATAGAGGTTATTTAACAATAATTGGTTTATATGCCCCAGAAGAAGGAAGAGAACAGGATAATACTGAATTCTATAATCAGCTACAAAATATATATATATATATATATATATATATACACATACATAAATACATCTTCAAGGCCCACCTTTCCTAATTGGGTTGTGGGGGCAACAGCTGCAAGAGGAACTTCCAATGGTCACATTCCTCTGCCACCAAGCTCAGGTGTTCTGGTGGGATTTCCAAACGTGTCCACCCAAGGTTTTGGATATAATCTATCCAGCGAGTCCTTGGCCTTCCACGTGGCCTCCCACCATCTGGCTGGGTAAAGAGGGCCTGCTGAGGGAGCCTCTCTTGTGGCATTCTGACCAGGTGCCCGTACCAACGTAACTGCGATCTCTCAATACGGAGAAGCAGCGGTTGGGTATTGAGGGTTTCCCGAATTGCAGAGCTTCTGACTCTGTCAAGCCTTCTCAGCCTCGCAACCCCTAGAAGGAACCTCATTTCAGCCGCTTGGATTCGTGTCCACATTTTTTCGGTCATTACCCAACTCTCATGACCATAGGTGAGGATGGGGACATAGACTGTATTGAAGACGGCTAGCTTTGCCTTCTGGCCTAACTCCTACTTCAATACTACCGAACAGCCAAGCTCTCGCAATATTGAGCTTGCTAAGCCAATTTGAGTATCTAGCTCTACGTCCCATTTTCCATCATTCGTGAATATGGACCCAAGGTATTTAAACTTCTCCACCTGCCTCATTGGGACTCGAAAAAATTGTGGACAAGACAACCATCTTGTGGTCTCAGTTTTGGCCACACTGATCTTCATTCTGGCGTCTGCACAAACAGCTACAAACCTATCCAGGGTCCGCTGGAGGTCATCTGTGGAAGAGCTAAGTAGAACTAGATCATCTGCAAAAAGCAGACGTCCAATGCTACATCTTCCAATTATGACACACTCACTGCCTTGGCTGAGCCTATCAATCCAGTCCATAAATATTATGAAAAGGAGGGGTGACAGAACACACCCTTGGCAGAGGCCAACAGAGACTGTGAAAGGTTCAGACTTTGTGCTGTTTACCCTGACATAAAACTCTGGGCATTCATACAGGGACTTGATGGCAGCTAATTGTTGGCCATCCACTCCATACTCCTGTACTACTTGCCAAAGCTTATCCTGAGGAACCCAGTCATATGCCTTCTCCAAGTCCACAAAACATGTTTAGACATTCTTGGCATATTTCCAAGATTTCTCAAAGACTTGCCTTAAAGTGAAGATTTGGTCAGTTGTGCTTCTACCAAGACGAAAGCCACATTGTTCTTCCTGGAACTTTGACTCAAATATGCTACTGCACTGTCTTTCCAAGCACTTAGCATACACTTTCCCAGGCAGGCTGAACAGAGAGATACCATGATAGTTACTGCAATCCTTCTGGTCTCCCTTCTTGAAGACTGGTATTATTATGCCTGTCTGCCATTGCTTTGGTGCTTGCCCAGATATCCAAGCAGCCTGACACACTCGAGTCAGCCAGAGAACACCGTCTTGATTTAAGGCTTTTAGCATTTTGGGCCGAATTTCATCATTGCCAGCAGCCATGCCCGATTTTAGCGATTTTATTGCTCAATAGACTTCTTCTGCTGTGAGACTAGTCATTGCCCCGATCTGCACCTCTTGGATGTCCACAACTGCTGGGCCACCCGGGTAGAAGGCTCTCAAAGTATTCCCTCGATCTGTGGAGGATATCCTTCTCGGTTGTTAAATGTGCACCATCAGAGGGCTTCTGATGGTGCATTTTTTGCAACAATTGCCCTTGCTGTGCACGATTTCCTCCCTCGAAGGTGGCGGATGGTCTGCCAAAATACTTTATTTGCATTTGCATAGGATGAGTCTAATCTTTCTCCAAAGGATTCCCAAGCCTTCTGCTTTGCTGTCTTTACTGCCTCAGCATACCGCAAAAGCATCTCAGGTGACCTGATCCTAAGCCATGTTAGGTAGGACTCCTTTTTTGCCCGGATAGTTTTTTGGACTTCTTGGTTCCACCAAGGTATCCTTTCCTCACTGCCCGTTGCCACATCTAGCCGCTTTCTGCCACAGCATGAGATTGCAGAGGCAGTGACAGCTGTTCTGAACAGCTTCCACTCCTCCTCAACATCTGCAGTATGCTTGTGAATCTCTTTGAACCTGGAGGAAATGTCATCTGCAAAATTCTTCCTAACAGCCTCATTTTCCAATGTCTCCCATTTCACGTAGTATAGCTGCTTGGGCCTACCAGTGTTGATGGTAGCATCTGGTTTCTGAAGCCATAGAGTGCGCACAACAAGGTGGTGGTCAGTTGACAGTTCTGCCCCCTCTTCTCACACGAACGTCCAACACTGAGGAAAATAGGTCTGCTGTGACTATAAAGAAGTCAATCAGAGACCTTTGTTCTAGTGTATCCCTGTAACAGGTATACTTATGGACTTCTCGGTGCTGGAAGAAGGTATTCGTTATGGACAAGCTGTTAGTACAGCAGAAGTCCAATAATTTCAACCCATTCGCGTTAAGGTCAGGGGTGCCGTTCCTCCCAACCACACCCCTCCATGCCTGGTCATCTGTTCCAACATGTGCACTGAAGTCACCCATTAGCAGGACTGATTCCATGCCTGCCACCCTGTCAAAAGCAGCATCCACTTCCTCTAGGAAGGCAGAGTATTCTGACTCCAGATTAGGTGCATAGGCTTGCACCACAGCCAAATCATGGTATTTCATCTGAAGCCTTAACACACATACCCGTCCCCCCAATGGGATCCACTCAGCAACACAGTCTGACAGCTGGGGTCTTGAGTATCCCCACACCCACCTGAGCAGACATTGTCGGGCTCACACCAGAGTAGTAGAGCTTCCACCCCTTATCCAGGTCGACAGTTCCAGAGCCTCTCCTCTTGGTCGAAGAAAGCCCGACTAAGTCTAGCCGGTAGCGCTTGGCTTCCTCGACCAGTTCCAACTCCTTCCCTGTCAGAGAGAAGATGTTCCAGTTGCCTAAAGCCATAGTCTGGTGCCATTGTCGTTGTCATTTCCATCCTTTTGCAGAACCATTTCTTTGTGCTGCCCCTAAACACCTCCCAAACGGGCCCATTGATGGAGTTTCCTCTAACAGAGTGCTGAGGAGTGGTGTCTAATGGAGACACCACTCCTCAAAATATATATAATAAAATAAATAAAAATGATTATGTAATTTTAGCAGGACACTTAAATGCAAGAATTGGAAACATGAAAATTAATAATAATATAAGAATATATGGAGCATACTCTAAACAGGAATGGTAAAAAATTGATTGACTTTGTAGTTTATAATAACCTAAAAATAATGAATTCTTTCTATAAACATAAAGACATACATAAATATACTTGGGCAACAAGAGGATGAAAATCAATATTAGATTATTTTATCTTAAATGAAAAGACATCAAAGTTTTTGTTAGATGTTAGAGTTCACAGAGGATGCGAAATAAGCAGTAACCACTTTCTTGTTAAAATAAAATTAAGATTACCACCTAAATGACTACAAGTAACAAGAACAGAAAGAAAATTTAAAACATTTGTTTATAAAACTAGATTATTAAATGACACAAATATACAATGGCTATATGAATAAAGAATTAACCAATATCTAGATAAAATAAAACAAAATGAAGAAATAGAATGGCTTAATATAAAAACGATACTAAATGCAGCAGCAAATGAAAGCTTAGGAAAGACCAAAAAATTCAATAAAAGGAAAAAACTGAAGATATGGGATGATACAATCAAAGAAATAATCAAAATGAAAAAAAAAAAAAGCCTATCATAAATGGTGAAGTAGTAAAAGATTAGAAGATGAAATAGAATATAAAAGAATAAGAGCCATAGCTAAAAGAGAAGTCAGAAAAAGACAGAGAAGCATGGAACAAATTTGTTTCTAATTTAGAAAATAAATTATATAAAATAAAACTCAATGCATTTAAGATTTTGAAACACTTAAATGCAGATACTAAAGAAAACATAAAATTAAACACTGAATTGAAATTCTTCTAATTTCAATTCAGTGTTTAATTTTATTTCACTAACAAACATTTAATGAAAATAAAAAGAAAATAACTAAAGAATTAGAAATCAGCCTGAAAGAAACAAGAAATGGAAAATTTCTTGCTTCCAGAAAATTCATTCAACTGGTAATCCCCTAATAGAATGGAAAAAACCAATTGTGATTCCTATCTTTAAAAAAGGTAGTAGAGATATAAGAATTTTAAATAGCAAACTAATGAAATATTTCGAAACCTTATTTTAGAAGTACAGAATGGATTTAGGAAAGGACGATCATGTATAGACCCAGCATTTTGCCTAAAATTAAAAATAGAGAAAATAAGAGAATACAATTTAGAAACACATATTGCTTTTATTGACTTTGAAAAAGCATTTGACAAAGTTCAAAGAAGCATATTATTTAACATATTAAAAGAAAGACAAATACCAAATAATATCCTAAAAGCTACCATAAGTATATATAAAAATAATCAAATACAAATAAGATTAAATCATGAGCTATCATATATGAGAGAGATAAACCAAGGGGTCCGACAGGGATGTCCCCTCTCAGCAACTCTTTTTAATATTTACCTAAATAAAATAATAAAATGGAATAAAAATTTCCATCAAGGTGTTAAACTTGCTCCTACTGTGAACTTAAGCACTCTTCTTTTTGCCAACGACTAAATAATAATTACAAATTCTGAAGATAACCTACAGAAAGCTATTTTAGATCTAAATGAGATAGCCAAAGATTATGGTATGATAATATCAACATACCATGTTGATATTATCTATGGCCTTTAAAGGACAAGATTCAGCAAGAACTCAGACAGTAATAGATAACAAAATCTTAGAACAGGCGAATTCATTTAACTACCTAGGATGTATGATCATATATGAAAATGAAAAAAGATATAAACGTAAAAATTGCAAAATATTTAAAAATAACAGGTGTAATTAACTCTATATTTAAACCAGACCTAGTTCAAAAACAAACCAGACTAAAAGTATACAATACATTAGCCCTACCAGTTTTATTGTATGGAAGTGAAATCTGGACAATAAAACAAAAAGACAAACAAAGATTAATAACAGCAGAAATGAAGTTTATGAGAAAAACTGCAAGGTATACTCTATTTGATCACAAAAGAAATTAAGAAATTATGAAAGAATTACCTTGAGGGTACATGTCAGGAATTTGATTATGATGATTAAACCAAGAATCAGTAATAAAAAAAAATTAAAAAAATATAAACATAAATGGATGGAACATGTTCAAAGAATGAAAATAGAAAGATTACCAAAACAAGCCTTAAAGTACAAGCCATTAGGAAAAAGAAAACCAGGACGTCCTCTTAAAAGATTCAATGATGACTTCTAAGGCCGGAACAGGCCATGCTAGGCCTAAATCCTTGATATGCATGATAATGATGATGATGATTTATTATTATTTTTGTTGTTGTTCAAGTGTTTTGTTTCTAACTCAACCCTGAGATCCATAACTTAAAACTGGTTTGAATGTGAAAACAAGCAGGAACATAGAAACTTCAGCTGCATTCTGAATGGAGATCTTATAGAACAAGTAAAATATTTCAGCTATTTAGGCACAGTCTTGTATATTGCTAGTTTAGTGTTTTAGCTAATTTCTCTCTTATTCCGTATAAATTTATTTAATTGGCTCCCCATCACACTAGCTCTGCTTATTCTGTTGTCTGTTCCCATATTTAATTTGTCATCCTCACTAAAAAACTGTGCCTAAATAGCTGAAATATTTTACTTGTTCTATAAGATCTCCATTCAGAATGCAGCTGAAGTTTCTATGTTCCTGCTTGTTTTCACAAAGTATGAAAATTGATTACAGCTGTTATTCAATTTAGTTAGAAGAGTCCTGGACATTTGCATTAGATATCCATAGGAGTACATCATCTGAATAAAGAAAAGAGATAAGTTTGATATCTCCAATTCTAATATCAATGTTTAATGCCACTTTCATAAGCTATCCATATGGATGATCAATAAAAGTAGAGATATTGTGCATTCTAGTCTTACATCTAATTTTAGATCAGGTATAAGATTAGAATATATTTCTTTCAATTTTAACTGTAACTTAAATATAAACTATGTACTGCTCTGTATAATGTTCCATTTACTCCATATGATTATGGTGTTTTGAAAAACTTTTCTCTGAGCACCTTGTCAAATGCTTTTTCCAGATCTACAAAACTTAAGTACATAACCTTGTAATACTTCCATTATTTCTCAACTGTTTGTCATAAAGTGAAAATCTTATCTTCACATCCTCTGTTTGGCCTAAACTCAGCATATTCTTCTCAAAATTTTTCTTCCACAATTTTCCTCAGCCTCTTTTGAAGTATGTTTGCATAAATCTTACCTGGAATAATTAGTAGAGAAATTCCTCTGTAATTTGTCACATTCAGCTTTATTGCTGTTTTTATGGATGGGAACTATAAGAGATCTACTCCAATCATTTGGAATTCAACCCTTCTGACCAGGCCCTTTGAATAATGCGATGTAAAAACTTTTATTTGCAAGTTTTTGATGGCTTATTCTACTTCAAGTATTGATTGAAATTTTCCACTATACTCTTTCCTCTATTTTCGATAGCCTTCAGAACACCCTCCCCATCCTCATGATATTTATTTTCAATATTTTTGCCAGTCTTCCTAGACTTTTGTTTAGCTACTTTTACACACAGCTCAGCTCTCTTACATTTTTCTCTGTACTCTTTTTGGGCATCTGAAGACTTATTTCTTAGGAACTTTTGGTATGCTTTCTTCTCCAGGACTGATTCTTTAACATCTCGTGTCCACCATGGTGTTCTTAATTTTCTAACCTTGCAGACAGCTTCACCATATACCTACATAGCCAAATCAATCAATGTTTGCTTCAGAGCTTGTCACTGAGACTCCAAGATTAGTTATTGTTTTCTAGTCATTTCATTTTTTAATTCAATAATGTTTGTATAGCTGAGTCTGCAGTTTACTTAAAAAAGCTGATCAACTTCAATTCTTTTTAAAATTTCCTTACATACTGTTCTTTTCAATGTGAAATTCTTCTTATCATACTTAAAACTAAATGACGATCACTTCCAATTTGAAATCCTGTGTACACTATTGTATCCTGAACCAGCACGATGATATCACTATCAACAATGACATAGTCATTGAGGTTTTTCTCCAAGTGAACTTTTACATCTTTATGTTGAAACATGGTGTTAGTAATGACTAATCTGTATCATGAGCAGAAATCCAGCAGATACTTACCATTATTATAATCTTGCCCTTTTCTTCAAATTTTCATAAAATGTTTCTATATGCTTGATAAAATTCATTTCATACTCTGCTGTTTAGATTTCCTAGGACTACTTTTTCCCATTTTCTTAGGTTGACTGCCTGCTCTAATGACTCAAAAAATTTCTCCACTTCTTACTTAGAAGGACATACGCTGGAAACATAGGCACAAATAAGTTTCATTGGTCATTTTCCCATTTTGGAGTTTGCCCAGATAACTCTACATGAAGTCTCATCAGTTCTCCACATCTCCTTAAAGGTAATGTGGATGTTTCCTTCCAGTTATTTGGCTTTCACCCTTATGGACATACATATATATATTTTTTGAATATTAAAATCTGACCTAGGAAATAGAAGATAAAAGTATACATATATATGTCTGTAATATTTTCATATTTGCACTTTAATGGAATAATTTATAGCATAAAGAGAAATACCAGCAATTAAACAAAAAATTTAATCGGTTTCAATATTTCGTTTCATTCAAAGAGACATCATCAGGAATACAATGTTAAAATTGTAATAAAACACACAAGAAACAATACATGGAAGAAATGAGGTGGAATAAATAAAGACAAAAGTCCTGTGAGAGGAACTCTCTATGGGCTGTTGGCTAGCTAAGGCTAACCAACAGCACCTGCCACCTCTCTATTCCAGGTGTTTACAAGGTTTCTTGTTCTTGCAAATTGTCATATTATTGTCAGACTGGAATATCTGCTGACATTCACCTAGAAGAATACAAAAAACACGTCTGTCACTACAACTATGGTCAATAAGGTCTAGCAGACCATGCCCCATTGCAGCAAATACAAACTCGAAAGACTCTTTTTAGAATCTACAGCAGACTTAAAAAAATAGCCTAATCTTAATAAACATGGTTGCATTAAACTTCCCAAAATTTGGAAAACAGGATCAAAGCTGTATAACTGAGAGGAGACCTCCACATAGCCTTTAAAGGAATGCGGAGAACCGACCAGGGCTTCTGACCTAATGTCCAATCCTCACCTTCTCGTGGTGCGCCCTGTTGGGTATCTACTTGGATACTGAACGGACGAGGATGGGCTGGCAATTTGGGATTTAGCCGACCAAATTGTATTCTTATTGGTTAAACCAAAATATAGAATGATGGTACAACATGACAAAATTTCATGCTGGCTGGGGCATCGCCCGGTTAAACAAGGCCCGCGTTGTTTTCACCAGGGAACCAGGGCGAACAGCGAAAAGTCAGTTACTGGAACAAATCTGAAAATAAACCCCAACTCAACATCACCAGAGTTAAAGATCGGTACTATCAACGTAAGAAGCCTGAATGGCAAAGAAATGGAGCTAGCTGAGGAATTAGATAAGTATCAGATCGACATAACAGGGGTGACTGAAACAAAAAAGACCAAAACTGGTGAGATCTTTCTGAGCAATAAATACAAAATGTTATATTCAGGCAATGACAATGAAGGAAAAGAAGGAGTAGCCATAGTATTCAACACAAAATACGAGGCTAATCTTCTTGAATGGCAGACAGTCTCAAGTAGAGTAATGTGGGCAAATATGAGAATGGGGAACTGGACAATGAGACTTATTTGTGCCTATGGTCCCACAGAAGGTTCTACTAAGGTAGAAGTGGAAGAATTTTTTGACGCTCTAGAAAAAGCAACTGACACAATGAAAAAGGAAAAGTTGGTCCTTGTTGGGGATCTAAATAGCAGAGTAGGAAATGATGGTGAGACATACAAAAATATTTTGGGAAAATTTGGAGAAAAGAGCAAAGCTAATAATAATGGCAAATATCTGTTGGATTTCTGCTCAGGACATGGACTGGTTATTACTAACACCATGTTCCAACATAAAAATGTGCACAAATTCACATGGAGAGAAGAAGAGGCTAGGAATAAGAAAAGTCTCATTGACTATGTTATTGTTGATAGTGATGTTTTCTTCCTGGTGCAGGACACCAGAGTGTACAGAGGATTTGAAATTGGAAGTGATCACTATTTAGTCTTGAGCAGGATAAAATTGAATTTCATATTGAAAAGAATAAACATGTAAGAAAGTTTTAAAGCAAATAAAAGTTGAGCGGCTCTCAGATGTGAACTGTAGACTAAAATACACAAAGATTATTGAAGAAAAAATGAAAGAGTTTGAGAACAGGAATCAGACCTTGGAGATTCAGTGGCAAACTCTGAAGAAAACATTGATTGATTCTGCCAGAGAGGCATGTGGTGAGATTGTCTGCAAGGATAAAAAAATCAGAACTCCCTGGTGGACATGAAGTTAAAGAGGCAGTGAAGGAAAAGAAGAAAGCATATTAAAAGTTCCTGTCAAATAGGTCAGCTTGTGCTCTTAGAGAATACAGAGACAAACGCAAGAATGCTAAACACTGTGTAAAACTAGCTAAAAAAAAGTTATGGGAGGACTTTGGCAAAAATATAGAAAATAAATATCAAGAAGGTGACAAAATATTCTGGAGGTTGTTGAAGAAGCTTAGGAATGGAGGAAAGAGTGCTGTAAAAGGAGTTAGAGATGATAAAGGTGACATGAAAATGGGAGAAAAAGATATCCTTGAAGTATGGAGTAATTACTTTGAAAAACTGCTAAATGAAACAGGCAGTGATGACAGCACAGTGGTAAAAAACACTAACCAGGCATGCAGTCAGGAATACATATCCATACTTGAAGTAGAAAAAGCCATCAAAGGGTTGAAATGTGGAAAGGCAGCAGGAGTAGATGATATTCGACCAGAAATGCTGAAGTATGGTGGTATAAAGGTCTTACAGTGGCTGCACTGCACTGCACTGCACAGTTCAGAAAGTCTGGACAGAGGGACGAATTCCCGATGATTGGAGTAGAGCTCTCATAGTACCCATATACAGGGTGTTCGGGATAAATTTGACAGTTTCGTAAGGAAAAAGAAAATCTTCTTTGTATCTATTAAATTTAATGAATTGACAAAAAAACATTACAGGCAGAGTTAATTACAATACTATCAACAAGATTTACTCAAAATAACCACCATTAGCATCGATCACAGCTTCAATTCTGCTTCGGAACCTCGAACAAGCTGATGCTACAGTCTCCCTGGGAAGGGCCGCAAAAACTGTTTTAATTTTATCCATTAACTGGGCTTTTGTATTACTGGAAGTGCGATTGGTGTCTTTTTCAACTGCGCCGCATACAAAATAATCCATGGGGTTAAGGTCTGGGGAGTTTGGAGGCCAAACATTTGGACTGGTGAAGTCGTAGAAATTTTCAGACAACCATTTTTGACTTTTCCCAGAGGTGTGGCAAGGGGCCAAATCCTGCTGCCATACATACGGCCTACCATTGGCTACCCTTGTTATCCAGGGCTTGACTACAGTTAGCAACTCCACGAACAAAGCCCGAATTCCAATGCCAGGGTTCTTCAACACCTGTTCCTGCAGATTTGCGAGGAATTCTGCTGTACGAACGCAATCAGATCGTCTGCTAGGGATCTTTCTTCTTGCTACATCCTCGTAGTCACCATTGCAAGTCTCTAGTTCATGCCTGATTGTTTTTACTGTATTCAGGGAGCATTGGGCAGCAGTCGTAATATCCTTATTTTGATGGCGGGCACGAATCATCATGATACAAGTTATTCTCTTCCATGATTCAGGTGGGTTCCAGCTATCCATCCTTTCTGACATCTTGTATATGAATGAAGAAGGGTCCAAACTTTTAAATGAAGAGAAGTGTGTGTTAATACATGTAACTTACGGAAAAATATAATTAATTATAAATATGTCAAATTTATCCCGAACACCCTGTACAAAAACGGAAATAAAACTGCATGTGAGAATTACAGAGGTGTTTCCCTACCGAGTGTTCCTGGCAAGATCTATACGAGTATACTTGAGAAACGGTTGAAAAAAATTGTGGAAGAAAAGCTTGGTGAAGAACAAGCTGGATTCAGGCCAAATAGAGGCTGTCAGGATCAGATCTTCACTTTACGACACATAGTCGAGAAAGCATGGGAATATAACAAAGATCTGTATTTAAGTTTTGTCGATTTGGAAAAGGCATAACAAGGTGCCAAGAGAGAAGCTATTCAATACGCTGCAGTTATATGGTGTGGGTGCATTATATCAAGTAATACTTAGTCTTTATTTGAGTTGTAAGTGAGCAGTTAGAATTGAAGGAAGTACAGGAAGATGGTTTAAAGTTAAATCTGGTGTGAGATAAAGATGTACATTATCCACTCTGTTATTCATTGTCTATATGGATCATATTATGAAGTGGTATTAAACATGATATTAAAATTGGAGATGTTAATGTCAGCTCTTTGCTTTATGCGGATGATGTTATACTTCTAAATAAATCTGCTACAAGTCTGCAAGATTCTCTGACTAAATTGAATAGCTGTTGTAATAGATATGGTATGAAGGTCAGCAATAAAAAGACAGAGACAATGAAAATAGGCAGAATCATTGAAAATGTCAACTGTGTTGTGAATGGAGAACCTGTGGTACAAGTAAATCATTTCAGCTATTTAGGCATGATTTTTACTGAAGATGGTAAATTAAAAATAGTAAAAGAATCAGCAAAGCCAGTATGGTGGGAAGTCAATTGATTAAATTCATATGGAATAAGAGAGAAATTAGTTGGAACACTAAATTAGCTGTATACAAGACAGTTTTTAAACCAGTTTTAACTTATGGATCTGAGAGCTGGGTCAGAAGTAAAACACTTGACCAAAGACTAGAGACCACAGATATGAGAGTCCTGAGAAAGATTAGAGGCTTGAACAGATGGCATCAATGGCAATATCATATTAAAAACAAGGATATTAGGAAAGAACTTGACATTGTCAGCATCCAGGAATGTGTTAGCAGAGCTAATCTCAGGTGGTATGGTCACTTAAACAGAATGGGCAAGGAAAGATTAGCAAAACAAGTGTTCTCTGCCAGGTTGGCAGCAAAATGACCCAGAGGAAGACCAAGATATAGGTGGATTGATACAGTACAAAGTGCTTTTGACGATAGAAATATAAGATCTGATAATGTCGGAGTCTTGACAAGTAACAGACTGATTAGAGGAAAATTGTAGATAGGAAATTAATAATAATGATGTAATTTTTTTCATGTAGTACTATTATATCCTGTACATCCCTTGAGGGTACATGGCAGGAATTTGATGATGATGATGATGAAATTTGGAAAATTTTAATTCTTAGACCTTCCACCCAACAACTAAGGCTCACCACAACAGTACCCATAGAGGGCACCCCTCATTGGACTTTAGTCTTTATTTATTCTACCTTATTTCTTCCACTTATTGTTTATTGTGTGTATTTTTACAATATTAAAATTGTATTCCTGATGATGTTTCTTTGACTGAGACAAAATATTGAAAATAATTAAACTTGTTTAATTATTTCTCTTTATGCTGTAAATTATCCCATTAAAGTGTAACATAAATGCAAACCAGCAGCTTAGCCTAAAGTGTAATTCTCATTTGTAATTCTTCTTTGCACATTTTTTTTTTTTTTTTTTTTTTACCAGTGCAAGTATTTGAAGCTGCAGTCAAACCATTCATGAATTGCATGGTACAGAGACCCTTAAATCTCCAGCTTTCAGAACTTAATACTATAAAAAATCTTCTTCTTCTTCTGCAGCTTCTCCCAATTAAGTAGGGTCACAGTTGATGATGAGTCTCCTCCACATCCTCTTGTCTTGGGCTGTCACCACATGCAAGTTCTTCATCCTCAAGTCCTCTTCTACCAGCTCCCTCCATCTCTTCTTTGGCCACCCACGCTTCCTCCTTCCTTGCAAATCCATCTGCATGACCCTTCTTCCCACATATTCGCTCTCCCTCCTCATCACATGACCAAACCATCTCAACCTTGCCTCCTGTATCTTCGCTCCTAAGTTCGTAACTTTCACTGTTCCCCCTTACATAGTCATTTCTCAGACGATCCTTTCTGGTCATACCGCACATCCACCTAAGCATTCTCATCTCTGCTACTTCCATCCTGCTGATGTTATTTTTCCTCAGGGCCACAGTTTCTATAGCATACTGTCATAGCTGGCCTCACTACTCTCCTATAGATTTTGCCTTTCAGATTGATCGGCACCCTCTTATCGCATAACACTCCAGCCATCTCCCTCCAGAACCCGCTTGTATCCTGTATCCTACTTCCTTCTCAGCTCCTCCATCTTCTTCCACTGTTGAACCTAAATATCTAAAGTCCCTCACCTTCCTGATGACATTTCCTTCCAGCTCTAGGTCTGTCTCCTGGCTGCCGCCCACTGTGCAACACATATACTCTGTCTTACTTCTGCTCGGTCTCATACCTCTCTCTTCCAGTACTTTCCTCCATCGTTCCAGTTTAGTTCCCGCTTCTTCTCTTGAATCTGCACACAGTAAGATGTCATCTGCATACAACATTGTCCAAGGCGCATCTTCTCTCACCTCCTCCATCACAATGTTAAATAGAAATGGACTTAATGCTGACCCTTGATGCAAGCCAACTGTTACTTGAAAACTTTCTGTCGAGACAGGTCCGAACACTTGTCTTCGCATTTCTGTACATCTCTCGCACCAACCTGACATATTTCTCTGGAACCTTCTTCTCCCTCAGACACCTCCAGAATTTTTGCCTTGGCACTCTATTGTATGCTTTCTCCAGATCAATAAATGCCAGATGTAGCTCCCGTTGTTTCTCTTGAAACTTTTCCACCATCTGCCGTAACCCAAAGATAGTATCTGTTGTTGATCTACCAGGCATGAAGACAAAATTGTTCCTTTGCAATCTCCACCTCCTTCCTCAATCTTCCATCAAGAACCATTTCCAGGATTTTCAATGTGTGGGACATCAATTTTTCTCCTCTGTAATTTTTACAGTCTTGTGCATCCCCTTTATCCTTGTAGATGGGGACAAGAGTACTCTTCCTCCATTCCTCAGGTATATTTTCCTGTTGGCAAACTTTCATGAACAGGTCCCACAGCAGGTCAATACCCTCTTCCCCCAGTGCCTTCCATGCCTCCATTGGAATCCTGTTGGGGTCCACCGATTTTCCATTCCTCATCCTCTTCATGGCCTGATGTTCTGCACCATCCCCTCAGAAGGCTGCCCATCTTCTCTGTGAGTCCTTGCATTTTCCTCATTCAAAAGTCCCTCAAAGTATATTCTCCATCTGTTTCTTATGTCCACATCCTTCCATAATATTCTTCCTTCAGCATCTTTGATCTGCCTCACATGTAAGATGTCCTTTGCTGCTTTATTTCTACATCTCGTTAGTTGGTAAATTTTTCTCTGTCCTTCCTTTGTTTCTAATTGATCATACTGTTAAATTGTGAATGAAATTATTTTGTATGTTTTAATTCTTCATTCACAGTTAACATAATCCACCATGTTATAAGCAAGACTTGTAAATATCATTTGTTGTTAGTCTCTTACTTGTAAATTATTATTCATATAATTACTTGGAGTCTGTTTATTATTGTTTAATTAATTAATCTAAAATATGTATTGGTACTGATAGGACTCTGTATTAAAATATCATTCAGTTTATTTTATTAATTCCTGTGTAAATGTTGTAAGAAACTGTAAGTAAATTTAAATGTATATTATATGAACTGTGATATATATTTTTTTATTAACATTACTGAAAGAGAATGCAATTTTATGTAATAATTCTTCTGAATGCATTTGATTGGCTGTTGTCAAGGGAACGGAGTTAATTTTAGATAGCACGTGCGTGGAGCGTGAGCTATGGTATAAGAAGAGAGAAGAAGTTGATATAAGCTGAACTAGCTAGAACCAGATTTTGGCAGGAAGAAAGAACGTATTTAATTGGAGAACGAAGGTAAACAGAGGAGAAGCATTCAGGATAGCAAGAAGTAAAGTAAAGGGGTGGCAGCAAAGGGATTTGGATATGCTGTAAATAAATTAGGAAGGAACCAGGAAATTAATAGGCAATTAGGAATATTTATACAGAATTCTAAAATTACGACGAATGCCAATTGTTTTGAGGAAGAATAGTGCAAGGCTGAATTTAATGCATAAAAGAAAACAAGGAATAAGTAGATTACCTAAAACGAGTGCGTCAAGACTTGTGAAGCTCTATGTTTAATATTTCAGTTATATAGTGAAGATTCCCTTTGAATAGTGTTACTTCAAAGTGATAGTTAACTTCAGTTTTAAGTGTGCCTATAGTGAATCCGATGTGCAAAGGATAACCTGGTAAGAGCAGTCCATTTTTTTTTATATTTCAGCGTGAAGAAATAAGAGTTAGCTCTGCCTGATATATCTTAACATTAACTGTGGCATTCTACTAAAATTAGCCGAAGTATGGAGCTTTAAAGTGCTTTCCCCCCTTCAAGTGATAACTGCCTCATAATTAAATTAAGTGTTAGTTGACTAAGAGAGAATAAGAGAATTCTATTTTAAGAATAATTACTGTGAGATTCTGTAACATTGAACTGTGTGGACCATCTTCAATTATTCGGATTAATATAATATTGACAGCTGAATGTGCGATGCCTAATGTTTTATGTTTGTTATGAGTATTTGGACTAAGCTGATTTGCATTTTCTTGTTTTTAAAGTTTTACTTAAATGCACATGTTCTATAATCCGGTATTAAATGTTTATTTTATTGGATTCAATTTGTTGTTTGCCTGATTTTTCTTCATTGCACTGCTCATAAAGTTTATTGGACCTTGTGGAAGCATTAAATAGTTATTTTAATCTTGATATGCCATGGCCTTCACCTGTGCCACAACTCTCTTGGCTTCTTGCTTTCTCTCTCTGTACACCTCTCTGTCCTCTTCCACTCTTGCCTCGTCCCACTTCTGCTTTGCCTTCCTCTTAGCTGTCACTGCCACCTGTACATTATTATTCCACCACCAACCCTCCTTCTGCTCTCTAATCTTTCCAGATGTCTCACCAAGCACCTCAACTGCACAGCTCAGAATTACTTTTGAATTATGTTTCCACCAATCCTGTACATTTTCCAGTCCATCCGAAATCCTCTCGAACACCCTCTCCCTAAAACGATTCCTCACACTCTCTTCTTTTAAGCGAAACCACTTAATTGTCTTCATCCCATGGCTTCCAGAGGTTCTTATCTTCGATCTTATTTTAAAGTCTGTGCACAGCAGTCGGTGTTGCTGCACCACTCGATCTGTTGGAATTACTTTACAATTTTTCACAACCTTAAGATGTTTTCTTCTAGTCAAAATGTAGTCAATTTGTGAACTGTTGTTACCACTCCTAAATGTTATCAAATGTTCTTCCCTCTTGTAGAAAATGCAAATTTTGACTGTACTATATAGGTTGTGAGGCAGAATGGAAACAGAAAATAACCTAGAATGCTGACAAGTCAAGCTTTTATATAATATACAAGTAATTTAACGCCATATTAATTGAAACATGTCACTCTTTCAATTAATATGGTGTTGGTCTGCCGTGGGTGTCTAATACAATCTGTATTCTTCAAGGAAGAGACTTTGTCGGTGCTTGGAACTCAACAGGAAGAATTTTACACCATTCATCTGACAGAAACTGGATCAATTCACCATGATTTGCTTGATGAATGAGAGAATTATCCTGTTGAAACGTGGCTGGCTGCATAGGAGAAAAATCAACATGGAATGATCACTCATAATTGAAAGATAACATACAGTATCCACTTTGCCTTCCAATACAACAAGTGGACCCATACTTTACCGTGCCATGAGAATGCACCCCAGACCATTACAGAACCATCAAAATCTTTCAAAGTTGGAAACAAGCATTCTGGCTGGTAAGCTTCCTTTGGAAGATTTTCAGCAAAAAGTGTGAATTTGGATTCATTCCTCCACTGTTGTGTAGGGATGAATTCACATCAACATGATGACGTGAATTGATGGGAATAATCAAAGGCTTGAGTAAGGTAACCCGACTGTGATATCCAACTCTGTGTAGTTTCCGGCACAGAATTTTTGTTGAAATAGGTTTCTAACAACCAGTCACAAACTGAGGTCATTTCTGAATTCCATTCTAACAATAAATGGTAGCAGGCCTCTATTTGCCTTTATACACACATTCCTAGGAATGTTGGAAGTATATTTGAATATCGACTGCGTCTATGTTTGGTGCATCGTAGATGCTGAACTGCAATTACCGATAACGCAACCTGATAACTCAGTGTTTCCATTTTTTTTATCCATTACCTATATTTCATGTTAGATGTATTTATTTATTGCATTCTAAATTTGCTATAGGTGTTATTTAGAAAATTTAGTTTTGACTGGAGCCACTGAAGGTAGGCTAAGGATCCATGAGCTGGGCCAGAAATAAAACAGTTAACCAAAGACAAAAGTCAGTTCTGACAAAAATTGGTGATATGTGCGGGCAGCGGTGGGGGGGGGGTTAACAAATAGCATCAATGATAAAATCATGTTAAAAAATTATATAGGATAGGATTTTGACACCAGTAGCATTCATGATTGTGTGAGTAAAGCAAATCAGTCACAGGTGATAGGGTCACTTAAACAGAAAGGAAAAGTTAGGAGAACAGATGTCTGATGGCAGGAAAAATAGAAAGACCAGAATTTAGACAAAAAAAAAAGTCTTAGACAAAAAAGTGTCTTAAGAGGACTGCAATATAAGATCTAATGATATTTCAGTCCTTAATTTGGAGGAAAAGTGTCATTAATTTTAAAGTAACAAGAAAAATTGAAGAACCCAGATGGTACAACATAAGGAGCAAAAGTGTCATTAGGAAGTCCGTAATAACAAACTTTTCATGGAATACCATCATAATATCGTGTACCATGCACCTTACTGAGGGAACAGAATTTGATGATGATGACCTTAACTTTATTTCACCATTTTTATTTTTCAGGAAAATTATAATTTTAAAAGAAATCAAACAACAAAATCTCTCATACTGTAATAATTTCATTAATATATCTAACCCATGGTCACTCAACCTCCAATCTATCAAAGGTTGCTAGAAAAGAGGCACTTGGAACCTTGACAATTATACAGAAAGACAGTTGCTTAGTGACACTTGGAATTGTAATTGGTAATAATTAACACAAGTATTAGTGTAAGAAAGAAAAATTCGTATTTCCCAAAATTATATAAACAAAAAATAATTTTCCACAGAAAAAAATTTTATACCTTCATAATCTTCTGTTGCCTATTTTCCTCTTCATCTTCACACCCTGGGAACTCATAAATTTTTATCTGATTTTGAGCAATTTCATTTAAAATCTGCAAATGAAGTATTGATGAGTTCAGTGATGAGTACAAATTTCTGTAGAACTATAACAAGAAGGAAATGGTTGCAGTTTCATATCACAATAGCATTCTTGTATAGTGACACCATTCATTATCACAAACAAACAAACGAACACACACACACACACAACACACACACACTTTAAAAGCAAAATTATTGAAAAACATTCATACTATGCTGAATATTGCAAAAGCAAAAACAAATATGACTATTGTTGCAAAGAAGCTTAAAGGGTCCTATCATACTGTATACAACAATACACTAAAGATTTATGAAATATCTGAATGAAAACTAAACCTGGTTAGTCAAGTGGTTGGCATGTCCACTCTCAAATCAACAAGTCTCAGTCCAGTTTTGAATCTACTAAGGGCATGGATTTTTTGTTTTTCAATTCAAGGTAATACTTTTGCTATTTTGGCAACTTTTACAATATGTGCTCTAAACTTCAACTCTCTGTCCACCATTATCTCCAAATCCCTAGCCTCATCAATTCCTGAAATCCACTACCAATCAATGAGAAACACAGTATGTATTTTTTTCAGCCTGAAGTGCATAACCTTATATTTTGCAACATTAAATTGACAACTACTATTGTTCATCCACACAGCCAATTTATTTTTTTTTATTTAAATCATTCTGCAGGATATGTAAATCTTTATCGACTACTGTTCTACCCAGGTTGGCATCATTAGCAAACATATCCCCCCCCCCCAAATCATTCCCTATATCATTAATATTATTATTATTGTTGTTGTTCCGGGAAACTCCAAGGAGTCGACAGACTCATCGAGGGAGGCCCTAACATCATGTCTGGAACAACTATTCAGCATTCACACATATCTTGCCTTGAACTCATTCACGGTCGTAGCACCCACAACAGACTCTGGAAGCTTATTCCACTCATTCACCACTCTCCAAGTAAAAAACCTAGCTCTAATACCCTTGTCAACCACGCTCTTGCCCAGCTTCCATGCATGGCCCCTAGTCCTCCCACCACCAGTTATATTTTCAAAAATATCTTCTGGATCAATCTTATAAAAACCCTTCAGTAATTTGAATGTCTCAATCATATCACCCCTCCTTCGCTTATCGTCCAATTTCTGCAACCCACAAATCCTCAACCTATACATAATAAATAACGGAAAAAACTCACGTAGAAATATTATTTAATGGTATAATTTTCGCCTGTGTGTCACAGGCATCTTCAGTACAATTAGGCACAAAAATTAAACACTAACTGACAATTCCAAAAAGCGCCACCTAAGTAGCTGGTGTAAGATAACTAAAAAGGTCAATAACTTTCCTAAAAAAAAAAATTAAAAAAAAATAAAAAAAAATAAAAAAAATTTAATACAATAAAAAGTTAGGAAAGATTAGCTGATTTGTAAAGTACTATCTCCCATAAAGGGGATAGACGTAAGCCGTCGGATCTGTTTAAGTTAGGAGAATGAAGTAGAGTTTCACATGCTTCTTTATAAAGGCCTTTATAAAGAAAAAACTCACGTAGAAATAATATTTCTACGTGAGTTTTTTCCGTTATTTATTATGTATAGTTATGTCTACTCACGGTTTACCTCTTTTAAAACTTAAATCCTCAACCTATTCTCATAAGGTTCATTCCACAGACCTGCTATCATCTTGGTCACTCGTCTCTGGACCCTCTCCACTTCCTCCCCATCACGAAGAAACCCTGGTGCCCATAACTGGGCACAGAAGTCCAGATGGGGTCTTATCAAGGCTCGATACAGAGGAACAACAACTTGTTTGTCTCTGCATGTTAAAGTATTTTTCATAAGCCAAGTGATTTGGTGAGCTGTTTTAGTCACTTTTGCAATGTGCCCCCTAAACTTCAACTCCCTATCCACCAGCACTCCCAAATCCCTGGCCTCATCAATCTCCTGGAGTACAGTTCCACCAATGCGATATACTGCTGCAGTTCTTTTCACCCCAAAGTGCATAACCTTACACTTTGCCACATTAAATTGACACCCATTTTTCCTAGCCCAGTCCTCCAAACTATCCAAATCATCCTGTAAAATTTTGTCATCCTGTGCACTCACCATTGCTCTACCCAACTTTGCATCATCAGCAAACAAGTGAACACTTCCTCTCAAATCCTTTCCAATATCGTTGATGAACAAATTGAAAAGTAGTGGTCCAAGAACAGAGCCCTGCGGCACTCCACTAGTCACAAGCCATCTTTTTGACTCCACTCCTGAATAAACCACTATACAAATTAAAGATTAGCGGTCTAGTACAGAACACTCAGGGACTCCACTAGTCACCCTCATTCTCCTGGATTCCACTCCACCATATACTACTTTCTGGTGTCTATCTGGCAGCCATTACCTACCTATGCTACTAACTTCATATCCATTCCCATTTGTTCCAACTTTTGTAATAGTTTTCAATGTGGTATTCTGTCACATGCCTTTGCAAAGTTCAAAAGTATCATGGTGTAGCAATTTCCCCTATCCAATTCTGCTGTCACTGTTATAAAATGTGAGTAAATTACTAAGGTAGGAACTTTTACAAAGTCATGCTACTCATCCTGTATTCCTATCCACCCACTGCTGGATTTTATCCTCAACCTACTTTTCCAACCACTACTGGGAACTAATCTGAAATTTGATACTTCTGTCTTGGAACCACCTTTATGTAATGGAACTATTCTTTCCACTCAACTGCCAGTGTTGAGACTGTTTGGTCAGAGGCACTGACAATTCTCTTGTACACTCTTGTAGCCAACACATCACCCAATCCCAGTGTTATTCTTCTTCTTCTTCCTGTTTTCCTCTTTTACCTTGCAGTTTCGAGGTTTTCCTCAACATCAGTGGCAGGAATCGAACCCAGGACACTCCTTTCTCAAGCATATTGTTGCAAAGCACATAGCCACTCGGCCAACCTCTTGGACGTTATTATTTTACGTTGGTATTTTTCAGAATGCTCAGCACCTCCACTTTGTCCACCTCAATTATCACATCAGTCTCTATTCAATTTAACATCTGCAAAAAAAAAAAAAACCTCCATCTGACTGATACTCCCTTGAGTATCAGTCAGTAACTGAACTATTTCTTATGCTTTGTCACCTACAATCAGCATTGATTAAAACTGTTATCCTTCCAAAATTCTTCTTCTTCTTACTTCCAAATAATGAAAAAACTTAAGATTTATTTTGGTCTGCTTAGCTAATTTTGTCTTATAATCTGATTTAGCCTTTCTGACCATACTAGTCACCCTTCTTACTTATACTTTGTACTGCTCACGAGTTTGCAGACCACTGTTTTCTTTATATTCCTTCAATGTTTTTTTTTTTAAAAAAAATTGGTCAGAAGAATCCACACAGAATTGACAGCCCTAATACACTATGCAGATAAAAGATTAACTGTTTAAGGTTTCAAAGAAGTCAGGTTAGATGCATATAACAAACAACAGAAATTTTAAAATTCTGATGTATTGGATGTACACAAATACCATGCATCATTAAAATTATCACAGTGTCTTTTGTTTTGCCCTTTTTTTAATCTGTTCACTGGATTATTAATTTTTTTTTAAGTGAGAATAATATACAGAACTGTGTCAATTTATTTCCTAAATTCCATAAAATTACTTACTGTTCTTTTAAAAAGGGAACATTCTTCTGATGTCATTGTATCTGCTTTGGCTATAAGAGGAATGATATTCACTTTGTCATGGAGTCTTTTCATGAATTCAATATCCAATGGCTTAAGTCTGCAATAAGAAATATGTTGTAAGTATATCTGACTTCTGATATACATATAATTTCACCAAATAGGCTGCAGAGTTAATATAAAACATGCTAATTTGTATTCAGTTAGATAATTTAAAGTGATTGTAAACTAACTTAATACATATAACTAAAAAATCAACGAAATGTTTAATACAAATATAGCAGACTCTTGCTTTATAACCCACACCTGCTTTTATGAACAGAATAAATTTACTGTTATGACCGTGTGAAATGCTACACCATAGAAAAGTGATGATCAGAATGCAAGTACTTCAATGGCAGGTGGTTCACTGATTGGGATCATAGCATACAACTGAGAATAAAACATTTCAACAAGTATGAATGATTTTTAATACTGAATTAGCATGGTTTATTTTTTATCCACTAACTGTGCTTTAATTCATAAAATATTGCACACATATTTAATTTCAAAAAAAAAAGGACCTACCTAAAAATAAGTAAAAAAGGTTACATTATGTTATTCTAGTTCAAACTTTATTTCCAGGAATAGCCTAAGGGAAATTTGAGTTCAAATGATGTATATTTATAATATTAACATATACATAACAAATGAGTTAGCTTTGCAATAGGAACACCCTCCCCGATATACATATTCGGCGCACAATAATAAAGTACCGAGTGTTCCACAGGAGCTGAAACTTAGGACCTCACCCCCCTACCGAGCGCATCCCTCGAGTGGCGGATGAGGAAAGCCCAAGCGGGCAGCTCCGAATAATAAATAAGGAGCCATGGACCAAACGTGCACTTCAGAACCATGGTCAGGAGAAGTGCTGTAGACCACTGTAAAGATGCAAGCAAGTAGAAGGGAAAAAAAAAGGCCCCAGTCCTGTGCGGCTCTTTACAATTCCATCAAGGTGGTAGTGAGAAATCTGCAAGAGCAGGGGGTGCTAAGAATCTCGCAGAGGAAGGTAGACCACCATCTGGAAATCCGATGGTGGTCTACTGGTTCTATTTATTGGTTCCTTCAACACTCGAACTCTGTCTTCCGACTCCCATATTGATTTCCTGCTTCAAGAACTACAAAATGTAAAGTTTGATGTCCATGCGATTTGAGAAACCCAAACAAGCTCTAAATTAACAGCAAAATGGAATAATGGCAACGAAATTTTCCGGGGAGCTTCAGATAACTCTACAAGGGCCGGAGGAGTTGGCTTCATCATAAATGAAAAGCTAACTAAAAATATGGAGGTGCTTAAGAGTCAAAGCTGTATAACTGAGAGGAGACCTCCACATAGCCTTTAAAGGAATGTGGAGAACCGACCAGGGCTTCTGACCTAATGTCCAATCCTCACCTTCTTGTGGTACACCCTGTTGGGTACCTACTTGGATACTGAACGAACGAGGATGGGCTGGCAATTTGGGATTTAGCCAACCAAATTGTATTCTTATTGGTTAAACCAAAATAAAAAACGATGGTACAACATGACAAAATTTCATGCTGGCTGGGGCGTCATCCGGTTAAACAAGGCCACCTTTGTTTTCGCCAGGGAACCAGTGCGAACAGCGAAAAGTCAGATACTGGAACAAATCTGAAAACAAACCCCAACTCAACATCACCAGAGTTAAAGATCGGTACTATCAACATAAGAAGCCTGAATGGCAAAGAAATGGAGCTAGCTGAGGAATTAGATAAGTACCAGATCGACATAATACGGGTGACTGAAACAAAAAAGACCAAAACTGGTGAGATCTTTCTGAGCAATAAATACAAAATGTTATATTCGGGCAATGAAAATCAAGGGAAAGAAGGAGTAGCCATAGTATTCAACACAAAATACGAGGCTAATCTTCTTCAATGGCAGGCAGTCTCAAGTAGAGTAATGTGGGCAAATATGAGAATGGGGAACTGGACAATGAGACTTATTTGTGCCTATGGTCCCACAGAAGGTTTTAATAAGGTAGAAGTGGAGGAATTTTTTGAGGCTTTAGAAAAAGCACTGACACAATGAAAAAGGAAAAGTTGGTCCTTGTTGGAGATCTAAATAGCAGAGTAGGAAATGATTGTGAGACATACAAAAATATTTTGGGAAAATTTGGAGAAAAGAGCAAAACTAATAATAATGGCAAATATCTGTTGGATTTCTGCTCAGGACATGGACTGGTTATTACTAACACCATGTTCCAACATAAAAATGTGCACAAATTCACATGGAGAGAAGAGGCAAGGAATAAGAAAAGTCTCATTGACAGTAATGTTTTCTCCCTGGTACAGGGCACCAGAGTGTACAGAGGATTTGAAATTGGAAGTTGTCACTATTTATCTTGAGCAGGAATAAACTGAATTTCATATTGAAAACAATAACATGTAAGAAAGTTTTAAAGTGAATAAAAGTTGAGCAGCTCTCAGATGTGAACTGTAGACTAAAATACACAAAGATTATTGAAGAAAAAATGAAAGAGTTTGAGAACAGGAATCAAACCTCAGAGATTCAGTGGCAAGCCTTGAAGAAAGCCCTGATTGATTCAGCTAGAGAGGCATGTGAAGTTGTCTGCAAGGATAGAAAAATTAGAACACCATGGTGGACACAGGAAGGTAAAGAAGAAAGCATACCAAAAGTTCCTGGCAAATAAGTCAGCTTTTACTCTTACAGAATACAGAGACAAATGTAAGAAAGCTAAACAGTGTGTAAAACTAGCTAAACAAAAGTCATGGGAGGACTTTGGCAAGAATATAGAAAATAAATATCAAGAAGGTGGCAAAATATTCTGGAGGTTGTTGAAGAAGCTTAGGAATGGAGGAAAGAGTGCTGTAAAAGGAGTTAGAGACGATAAATGTGACATGAAAACAGGAGAAAAAGATATCCTTGAAGTATGGAGTAATTACTTTGAAAAACTGCTAAATGAAACAAGCAGTGATGACAGCACAGTGGTAAAAAACACTGACCAGGCATGCAGTCAGGAATACATATCCATACTTGAAGTAGAAAAAGCCATCAAAGGCTTAAAAGGGGAAAGGCAGCAGGAGTAGATGATATTTGAACAGAAATGTTGAAGTATTGTGGTATAAGAGTCTTACAGTGGCTGCACTGCATAGTTCAGAAAGCCTGGACAGAGGGACGAATTCCCAATGATTAGAGTAGAACTCTCATAGTACGCATATATAAAAAGGGAAATAAAACTGAATGTGAGAATTACAAAGGTATTTCCCTACTGAGTGTTCCTGGCAAGATCTATGCAAGTATACTTCAGAAACGATTGAGAAGAATTGCAGAAGAAAAGCTGGATTCAGGCCAAGTAGAGGCTGTCAGGATCAGATCTTCACTTTACAACAAAAAGTCGAGAAAGCATGGGAATATAACAAAGATCTGTATTTAAGTTTTGTCGATTTGGAAAAGGCATATGACAAGGTGCCAAGAGAGAAGCTATTCAATACGCTACAGTTATATGGTGTCAATGGGGCATTATATCAAGCAATACTTAGTCTTTATTTGAGTTGTAAGTCAGCAGTTAAATTGAAGGAAGTACAGGAAGATGGTTTAATGTAAAATCTGGTGTCGGATAAGGATATACATTATCACCTCTGATATTCATTATCTATATGGATCACATTATGAAGGAAAGTGGTATTAAACATGATATCAAAATTGGAGATGTTAATGTCAGCTCTTTGCTTTATGTGGATGATGGTATACTTCTAAATAAATCTGCTACAAGTCTGCAAGATTCTCTGACTAAATTGAATAACTGGTTTAATAGATATGTTATGAAGGTCAGCAATAAAAAAACAAAGGCAATGAAGATAGGCAGAATCATTGAAAATGTCAACTGTGTTGTGAATGGAGAACCTGTGGAACAAGTAAAACATTTCAGCTACTCAGGCACGATTTTTAGTGAAGATGGTAAATTCAATATAGAAATAGACAACAGAATCAGCAAAGCTGGTATGGTGAGAAGTCAATTGAATAAATTCGTATGGAATAAGAGAGAAATTAGTCGGAACACTAAATTAACTGTATACAAGACAGTGTTCAAACCAGTTTTAACTTATGGATCTGAGAGGTGAGTCAGAAGTAAAAATCTTGACCAAAGACTAGAGACCGCAGATATGAGAGTCCTGAGAAAGATTAGAGGCGTGAACAGATGACATCAATGGCAATATTATATTAAAAACGAGGATATTAGGAAAGAACTTGACATTGTCAGCATCCAGGAGTGTGTTAGCAGAGCTAATCTCAGGTGGTATGGTCACGTAAACAGAATGGGTGAAGAAAGATTAGCAAAACAAGTGTTCTCTGCAAGGTTGGCAGCAAAACGACCCAGAGGAAGACCAAGATATAGGTGTAAAATCGTAATATAGATATATATTAATATAATATTTATTGTATTTATATTCAATACAAAACATACACAGCGAATATTGCAAAAATAAATACAAATATTATATTTTTAGCATCTTACATAAACATTTGACATGGCACATTATCTCATATTTTTATATAGATAGATATATTGCTATTGTACATTTGCAGGACAAGCACATGAAATGTAAAACGATTAGTAATAAAGAAAGAATTAAAAACATAAAAGAAGTTTAATAACAATTTAATATGATGGATGTGTTTCAATACTGCTACAGAAAAAGTCAATATCAGGGGAAATATTTGAAACTGCAATTCTTAGATTTCTGTTTTGAAATGAAACTCATATGAATAAGTTTATATTTACTAATATTCATTAAGTGGCGAAATACGCAGGAAGCAAAATTGTGAACCTGTGATTTTTTCCCCATTAAAATATAAAAAATAACAAAAAAGAAATAATAAAAATTAAATACGTTTCTTTTAAGTTAAAATCTACTTAGTCTTAAAACATTTTCAATTTGTTTTCATTATTTCACAGCCCCCCCCCCTCAACAAAACCTATGGTCCCCAAGGGGATCATAGGTTTTGATCTATTTCTTCTTTGTCAGCTGTTGAGTTGGGTGCATAGGCTACTATTATTTTTATTGTTACGGGTTGTCCAATTTTTAATTTTAGTGCAGCAGTTCCCAAACTGTGGGCCGCGGCCCACAGTTTGGGAACTGCTGCCTTAGACGATAGAAATATAAGATCTGATAATGTTGGAGTCTTGACAAGTAACAGACTGATTTGGAGGAAAATTGTAGATAGGAAGTTAGTAATGATGTAATTTTTTTCATGTAGTACTATCATATTCTGTACACTCCTTGAGGGTACATGGCAGGAATTTGATGATGATGATGAACTAAAAATATTATTTCTTGCACAATCCATTCTGAACGACTTGGAACACTAAAATTAAAAATTGGACAACCCGTAACAATAAAAATAATAGTAGCCTATGCACCCAACTCAACAGCTGACAAAGAAGAAATAGAAAATTTTTATGAACACTTACAGAAAAAAACAACATACACAATAGTGTGTGGAGATTTCAATGCAAAGATTGGTACAGGATTTATTGAAGAAAAATACATTGGACCATGGGGGAAAGAAATGAACGAGGTGAACTCTTGGCAGAATTTGTAGAAGCAGAAAGGCTGTAAACATTATGAATAGTTTCTTTAAAAAAACAACTGGAAAAAGATGGACTTGGCAATCTCCAAATGGAAAGACAAGAAATGAAATTGATTTCATCCTAACAGATTGCAAAAGAATAATAAAAAATGTCAAAGTCATTGGGAAAACCTACTGTGACATTCATTCAGACCACCGTCCAATAAGAGCCACCCTCAAAATACATAATAAAAATGAAGAAAACACATACAAACACAGTCCAAACATAAAATACGCTCAAAACAGATAAACCCAGAATAATTTAGAAAAAGTGGAAGAAACCAACTGGAAATTAAAAAATGACATCGACAAAGATTTAACAAACTTTAACAATCAATTAATGAACTGCAAAGAAAGAACCTCGTATGAACTTCCTCCTAAGACCAGGGAACACCTATCAGCAAGAACAATAGAACTATTGAAGAAAAGAAGAATACTGAAAGATACAGGAAAAGACCGTCTAGAATATAAAATTATTTGTAAACAACTGAGGCAGAATATCAAAGACGACTATAACATATATAGAACAACAAAATTGGCAGAAGCAGCTACTCTCCGCAGTAGCCGAAAAAAAGTAGAAAAAGAAATAAATCTAAAGCAACCACTACCGTCAGCCTTCATAGACAACTAAGGAAACACACACAAACAGAGGTGAAATGGAAAAAATAGTAAAATCATTTTATGAGAACCTTTACTCATCTAAACAAGTAATCACAACTCCACTACCCGACAAAAACTTGGAAAATTTGGAAATACCATCTGTCCTACCTGAAGAAGTAAAAATGGCTATCCACCATATGAAAAATTACCAATCACCAGGAATTGACGGTATAAAATCTGATGAATTAAAAATGGGTGGACAAATACTCTTCAAAGCTCTAGCAGAAAGGTTTACCCGATATATATACAATTAAGGAAAGTAACTACTGAATGGAAAACATCAAAGACCATAATTCTGCATAAAAAATTTAATAAAGAAGACATCAGTAACTACAGACCCATCTATCTATTAGCACGCGAGCACACTCACACACACACAAAATATTCGCCAGAGTCATCCTAAACCGAACACAAACCTTCATCAATGAAAATAGCTGCAAAGAACAGTCTGGTTTCAAAAAAGGCTTTTCAACAATAGATCACATTCAAACTATTACTCAGCTAACAGAAAGATGCAGAGAATACCAGATTCCACTTTTTTTTTTTTTTTTTTTTTTTTTTATAGATTTTAAAAAGGCATTTGACACTGTTGAGCATAACGCAGTATTCCAAGCTTTAATAGAACAAGGCGTAGAAAAAGCATACATCCAACTCATCTACAAAGAAGGCACACAAATATCACCCTTTTCAATCACCCGATTAAAATTAACTTAAGTAAAGGAGAATGGCAGGGTGATGTCTTATCACCTAATCTCTTCACATCTACTCTGGACAGCATCATTAGAAAAATTGACACGAAAGATGGAATAAACATCGACAATGAAATGTTAAATATCCTATTATTATCTCATACACCCAAACTCTTAGAATCAATGCTGAATAACATAAGCCAAAACTGCCAAAAAATTGGATTGGAAATACACCCGGACAAAACAAGATGGATGAAAAACAAATACTGTAAAGATCATACAATCACTCTAGAATCTCACACCATTGAAAAAGTCAAAGAATACATCTATCTCGGCCAGTCCATAAAAATGAATAATGATATAACAAATGAAATAGCAAGGAGAAAAAGAGCTGCTTGGATAGCCTTCAACAAAATAAAATCAACAATTACCAACCAAACCATAGATATGGAAATAAGAGCCCATCTTTTCAATAGTCACATCTTACCAGCATTAACTTATGGCAGTGAAACATGGAACACAACTTTAAAAGAAGAACAAAGCTTAATAACAACTCAACGTACAATAAGAAGAATGTGCAATATAAACAAAATAGACCAAGTAAGACACACAGAAATCAGGAAGAAGTCTGGACTCACGGATATAATAAAAGCAATCTACAACAGCAAAAGAAGATGGGCAGGACATCTTGCCAGAATGAGAGACAACAGATGGACAGTCAGAGTTACAAACTGGTATCCAAGAGATACCAAAAGGAAACCTGGAAGATTTCCTTCCAGGTTACTATAAATAGGCACACCCTCTATACATAATCAATAAACATTTACCAGTAATGGGAAAATGTGGTGACATAAACCAATATGATATCGCCAGCAGATAGCATGGGCCCAATGAACACACAGACACGTATATATCTTGGAAACAACTGCAATGTTGACTTAGAATTTACTAATGGAGGAAACTCCAGGTAACACAGGTTCACTCTTTTAAGTCAAGAGGCCATAAACATTCCAAATCCACTACAGTTAGTTATTCTTATTATTTCCGACGTTCAGTTGACAAAAATAGCAAGAAAATAATCAAGTGCACTTTCTTTTCGAAAAAACACACAAAGAAAGTACGTTATGAATCACACATTCTGAAATCTCCACTCAATGAAAAAGAAAATACTACATATTTTCTTATTATTATCATCATCATTATCTGGCATTTTCTTTTAATACAAAGAAATCACTGCATATTTGAAAGACAGTTACTGTTAGTATAGATAGATGGCAAAGTAGCTATACTTTTACTACAATTTTACACTAAAATGCTCCCCAAGCGATTTATATTTGTAACAATTGTCTTGTGAATGGTTTTGAAAATAAATTATTTCAAACATCAGCAGGATGAATAAGTGAGTCCCCACCCACCAATAAAAAGCTGAATGCATATGCAACACATGCACCTATTTTTTAAATTCAAATATTTCTTTCGTTTTTAAATAACTGCGTCAAATAATTTATAAGTTTTCAATAATACGAAATTGTGATTATTACAAATTAAAAAATGATTTTGAAATTATCATATGAGACTGTAAAAGAAATATCAGTATTTCTATTTAGGATATAACTGAAAACAAAACAAGACATTGCTGATGTATTATGCACTACTGCTTGAGGCTCTTTAAGAAGTGGTCTTTCTTTCTAAATAGCAGTGAGATTATTAGCAGTATTATATGTAAGTTTTTAGCCTTTATCTCCAGCTGAGAAGATTATTGACTAGTATTTCTAAGACAAAAGTTATTTCCAGCAGCAGTAAAAGTCATCATTCCATATTTGGAATTTAAAGGAAAAATAAAAAATAAATAACATTACTAAGCTTCTTTCATATCTTTTTTTTTGTTGTTGCATACATGTAAATGCTTTTTTTTTTATATAGAACAGAATTCTATATAAAATTATATAGAATAATGACTTAGAATAATGTCAACAATCAGCTGAACAAATGATTGTAGATTGCAAAGAAATAGACCCCAGAATTAGAAGTATCTCTTCAGTGGACACAACAATAATATTGGCTTACATCTTTTATCAAACAGTAAAATGAAGTAATACATATTGAGTACTGTCTGTGAAAAATTTCAAACCAGTAGAAAATTAGAGTAGTTATTTGTAATTCAGCTCCGAAAGTTCAATTCTGAAAAGAAAAATCTATTGAACAAAAAATTTGATAAGACAAAAAATAAAGGGATGCTTAAGGGTCAAAGCTGTATAACTGAGAGGAGACCTCCACATAGCCTTTAAAGGAATGCGGAGAACCGAGCAGGGTTTCTGACCTAATGTCCAATCCTCACCTTCGCGTGGTTCACCCAGTTGGGTATCTACTTGGATACTGAATGAACGAGGATGGGCTGGCAATTTGGGATTTAGCCGACCAAATTGTATTCTTATTGGTTAAACCAAAATAAAAAATGATGGTACAACATGACAAAATTTCATGCCGGCTGGGGTGTCACCCGGTTAAACAAAGCCACCGTTGTTTTCACCAGGAAACCAGTGCGAACAGCGAAAAGTCAGCTACTGGAACAAATCTGAAAACACATCCCAAACTCAACATCACCAGAATTAAAGATCGGTACTATCAACATAAGAAGCCTGAATGGCAAAGAAATGGAGCTAGCTGAGGAATTAGATAAGTACCAGATCGACATAATAGGGGTGACTGAAACAAAAAAGACAAAAACTGGTGAAATATTTCTGAGCAATAAATACAAAATGTTATATTCAGGCAATGACAATCAAGGAAAAGAAGGAGTAGCCACAGTATTTAACACAAAATACGAGGCTAATCTTCTTGAATGGCAGTCAGTCTCAAGTAGAGTAATCTGGGCAAATATGACATTAGAGAACTGGACAACGAGACATATTTGTGCCTATGGTCCCACAGAAGGTTCTACTAAGGTAGAAGTGGAGGAATTTTTTGATGCTTTAGAAAAAGCAACTGACACAATGAAAAAGGAAAAGTTGGTCCTTGTTGGGAATCTAAATAGCAGAGTAGGAAATGATTGTGAGACATACAAAAATATTTTGGGGAAATTTGGAGAAAAGTGCAAAGCTAATAATAATGGCAAATATCTGTTGGATTTCTGCTCAGGACATGGACTGGTTATTACTAACACCATGTTCCAACATAAAAATGTGCACAAATTCACATAGAGAGAAGAGGCAAGGAATAAGAAAAGTCTCATTGACAGTGATGTTTTCTCCCTGGTGCAGGACACCAGAGTGTACAGAGGATTTGAAATTGGAAGTGATCACTATTTAGTCCTGAGCAGGATAAAATTGAATTTCATATTGAAAAGAATAACATGTAAGAAAGTTTTAAAGCGAATAAAAGTTGAGCAGCTCTCAGATGTGAACTGTAGACTGAAATACACAAATATTATTGAAGAACAAATGAAAGAGTTTGAGAACAGGAATCAAACCTTGGAGATTCAGTGGCAAGCCTTGGAGAAAGCCCTGATTGATTCAGCTAGAGAGGCATGTGGTGAGGTTGTCTTCAAGGATAAAAAAATCAGAATTCCCTGGTGGACAGGAAGTTAAAGAGGCAATGAAGGAAAAGAAGAAAGCATATCAAAAGTTCCTGGCAAATAAGTCAGCTTTTACTCTTACAGAATACAGAGACAAATGTAAGAATGCTAAACACTGAGTAAAATTGGCTAAACAAAAGTCATGGGAGGACTTTCGCAAGAATATAGAAAATAAATATCAAGAAGGTGGCAAAATATTCTGGAGGTTGTTGAAGAAGTTTAGGAATGGAGGAAAGAGTGCTGTAAAAGGAGTTAGAGATGATAATGGTGACATGAAAACAGAAGAAAAAGATATCCTTGAAGTATGGAGTAATTACTTTGAAAAACTGTTAAATGAAACAAGCAGTGATGACATCACAGTGGTAAAAAACACTGACCAGGCATGCAGTTCAGGAATACATATCCATACTTGAAGTAGAAAAAGCCATCAAAGGCTTAAAATGGGGAAAGGCAGCAGGAGTAGATGACATTTGACCAGAAATGCTGAGAAGTATGGTGGTATAAAAGTCTTACAGTGACTGCACTGCACAGTTCAGAAAGCCTGGGCAGAGAGACAAATTCCCGATGATTGGAGTAGTGCTCTCATAGTACCCATATATAAAAAGGGAAATAAAACTGAATGTGAGAATTACAGAGGTATTTCCCTACCAAGTGTTCCTGGCAAGATCTATGCAAGTATACCTGAGAAATGATTGAGAAGAATTGTGGAAGAAAAGCTTGGTGAAGAACAAGCTGAATTCAGGCCAAATAGAGACTGTCAGGATCAGATCTTCACTTTACGACAAATAGTCGAGAAAGCATGGGAATATTACAGAGATCTGTATTTAAGTTTTGTCGATTTGGAAAAGGCATATGACAAGGTGCCAAGAGAGAAGCTATTCAATACGCTACAGTTATATGGTGTCAATGGGGCATTACATCAAGCAATACTTAGTCTTTATTTGAGTTGTAAGTCAGCAGTTAGAATTGAAGGAAGTACAGAAAGATGGTTTTAATGTTAAATCTGCTGTGAGACAAGGATGTATATTATCCCCTCTGTTATTCATTATCTATATGGATCACATTATGAAGGAAAGTGGTATTAAACATGATATCAAAATTGGAGTTGTTAATGTCAGCTCTTTGTTTTATGCGGATGATGTTATACTTCTAAATAAATCCGCTACAAGACTGCAAGATTCTCTGACTAAATTTAATAACTGTTGTAACAGATATGGTAAGATATTGTGCATGGAGAACCTGTGGAACAAGTAAAACAGTTCAGCTACTTAGGCAGGATTTTTTGTGAAGATGGTAAATTAAATATAGAAATAGACAACAGAATCAGCAAAGCTGGTATGGTGGGAAATCAATTGAATAAATTGTATGGAATAAGAGAGAAATTAGTCGGAACACTAAATTAGTTGTATACAAGACAGTGTTCAAACCAGTTTTAACTTATGGATCTGAGAGGTGGGTCAGAAGTAAAACACTTGACCAAAGACTAGAGATCGCAGATATGAGAGTCCTGAGTACAGATGGCCTCAATGGCAATATCGTATTAAAAACAAGGATATTAGGAAAGAACTTGACATTGTCAGCATCCAGGAATGCATTAGCAGAGCTAATCTCAGGTGATATGGTCACTTAAACAGAATGGGTGAATAAAGATTAGCAAAACAAGTGTTCTCTGACAGGTTGGCAGCAAAACGACCCAGAGGAAGACCAAGATATAGGTGGATTGATACAGTACAAAGTGCCTTAGACGATAGAAATATAAGATCTAATAATGTTGGAGTCTTGACAAGTACCAGATTGATTTGGAGGAAAATTGTAGATAAGAAGTTAGCAATGATGTAATTTTTTTCATGTAGTACTATCATATCCTGTACATCCTTTGAGGGTACATGGCAGGAATTTGATGATGATAAAAAATTAAAAATAAAGACATAAAAAATGCATAAATTTTTCTTTCAATTGTAAAGTCTTAGGTTATATTTTGAATCTATTTAGCTCAGTGTGAATTAACTACACATTCACTGTGTTTAGCAATTGAAAATTTGATGATTTACAAACAATGCCCAATTGTTTGTAAATCATATTTAAGCCAGGTACATGTACGTGCCTCACATCTTATCTGGCAAATGCATGCTGCACATAAAAAAAACTAACACTACTGAACTTTAATAAATTTAGTTTAATCCTTTTTATCCAAGTGTAAGCAAACAAAGTTTGTGCCTGAAGTATCTTCAGGACTGAGGCAACTCGTGGTAAAGGTGGACCAAGATCTCATCACTCCTTAAGGACATATATAATGCTATGCATTAAGGGAAGGGTCACTACCCAGACCGGTTTCGACCTTTATTGAGGTCTCGTCAGTGGGAGCCAGACCCAGAGGTGGCGATAAAAGGTGGAAGAGCAATCGAGAAGTCATATTTACCTATACGAGTTACCAAAAGGTGTCTCACCTTATTATTAAATTACTCTGGATTTAGAGAAAGATGTTGGAAGTTCCCCCTCCCCCCACTTGGTTAGACTATAATAAATTTAGTTTAATCCTTTATCCAAGTGTAAGTTTGCACCTGAAGTATCTTCAGGACTGATGCTTTATTCCTGAAGATTCTTTAGGTGCAAAGTTTGTTTGCTTACACTTGGATAAAGGATTAAACTAAATTTGTTATTATGTTACTAAATAAAAATAACTTCCAACTACTGAACTTACTTTCTTTCTTTTTTTTTTTTTTTTTGCATACGTGTAAATGGTTTTTATATGCCAAAAATATAGAATAGAATTTCTAAAACTTAGAATAATGTCAACAGACAGCTGAATAAATGATTGTAGATTGCAAAGAAATTTGTTAGTGTAAGGGCATCACCCTCTGACGCAGTGTTTCTCAAACTTCAGATATCCGCATATCCCTTCTTAAGTTTTCATTATTACCAAGTACCCCCTTATCAAAATAATAAATAAATAAAGTATATATCATTGTAAATGTGTATTTTATTTGAATTTATATGTTCATGTAAACAAAAAATATGATTTCTTTTTAACAGAATAAAATTTATAAAGATACTATAAATATTTATTTCATCATCATCATCATCATCAAATTCCTGCCATATACCCTCAAGGGGTGTACAGGATATGACAGTACTACATGAAAAAATTACATCATTACTAACTTCCTATCTACAATTTTCCTCCAAATCAGTCTGTTACTTGTCAAGACTCCAACATTATCAGATCTTATATTTCTATCGTCTAAGGCACTTTGTACCGTATCAATCCACCTATATCTTGGTCTTCCTCTGGGTTGTTTTCCTGCCAACCTGGCAGAGAACACTTGTTTTGCTAATCTTTCCTCTCCCATTCTATTTAAGTGACCATACCATCTGAGATTAGCTCTGCTAACGCATTCTTGGATGCTGACAATGTCAAGTTCTTTCCTAATATCCTCATTTTTAATATGATATTGCCATTGATGCCATCTGTTCACGCCTCTAATCTTTCTCAGGACTCTCATATCTGCGGTCTCTAGTCTTTGGTCAAGTGTTTTACTTCTGACCCAGCTCTCAGATCCATAAGTTAAAATTGGTTTGAACACAGTCTTGTATACAGCTAATTTAGTGTTCCGACTAATTTCTTTCTTATTCCATATGAATTTATTCAATTGACTTCCCACGATACCAGCTTTGCTGATTCTGTTGTCTATTTCTATATTTAGTTTACCATCTTCAGTAAAAATTGTGCCTAAGTAGCTGAAATGTTTTACTTGTTCCACAGGTTCTCCATTCACAACACAGTTGACATTTTCAATGATTCTGCCTATTTTCATTGTCTTTGTCTTTTTATTGCTGACCTTCATACCATATCTATTGCAACAGCTATTCAATTTAGTCAGAGAATCTTGCAGACTTGTAGCGGATTTATTTACAAGTATAACATCATCCGCATAAAGCAAAGAGCTGACATTAACATCTCCAATTTTGATATCAGGTTTAATACCACATTCCTTCATAATGTGATCCATATAGATAATGAATAACAGAGGGGATAATGTACATCCTTGTCTCACACCAGATTTTACATTAAACCATCTTCCTGTACTTCCTTCAATTCTAACTGCTGACTCACAACTCAAATAAAGACTAAGTATTGCTTGATATAATGCCCCATTGACACCATATAACTGCAGCGTATTGAATAGCTTCTCTCTTGGCACCTTGTCATATGCCTTTTCCAAATCGACAAAACTTAAATACAAATCTTTGTTATATTCCCATGCTTTCTCGACTATTTGTCGTAAAGTGAAGATCTGATCCTGACAGCCTCTATTTGGCCTGAATCCAGCTTGTTCTTCACCAAGCTTTTCTTCCACAATTCTTCTCAACCGTTTCTCAAGTATACTTGCATAGATCTTGCCAGGAACACTCAGTAGGGAAATACCTCTGTAATTCTCACATTCAGTTTTATTTCCCTTTTTATATATGGGTACTATGAGAGCTCTACTCCAATCATCGGGAATTCGTCCCTCTGTCCAGGCTTTCTGAACTATGCAGTGCAGCCACTGTAAGACTCTTATACCACCATACTTCAGCATTTCTGGTCGAATATCATCTACTCCTGCTGCCTTTCCACATTTCAACCCTTTGATGGCTTTTTCTACTTCAGGAATGGATATGTATTCCTGACTGCATGCCTGGTCAGTGTTTTTTATCACTGTGCTGTCATCACTGCTTGTTTCATTTAGCAGTTTTTCAAAGTAATTACTCCATACTTCAAGGATATCTTTTTCTCCTGTTTTCATTTCACCTTTATCATCTCTAATTCCTTTTACAGCACTCTTTCCTCCATTCCTAAGCTTCTTCAACAACCTCCAGAATATTTTGCCACCTTCTTGATATTTATTTTCTATATTCTTGCCAAAGTCCTCCCATGACTTTTGTTTAGCTAGTTTTACACACTGTTTAGCTTTCTTACATGTCTCTGTATTCTGTAAGAGTAAAAGCTGACTTATTTGCCAGTAACTTTTGATATGCTTTCTTCTTTTCCTTCACTGCCTCTTTAACTTCCTGTGTCCACCAGGGAGTTCTGATTTTTTTTATCTTTGCACACAACCTCACCACATGCCTCTCTGGCAGAATCAATCAATGTTTCCTTCAGAGTTTGCCACTGAATCTCCAAGGTTTGATTCCTGTTCTCAAACTCTTTCATTTTCTTTTCAATAATATTTCTGTATTTTAGTCTACTGTTTACATCTGAGAGCTGCTCAACTTTTATTCGCTTTAAAACTTTCTTACATGTTATTCTTTTCAAATATTTATTTAATTTAAATAATTTATCATCAATGAGAGAAGTGAAATTGTGAATGGTGGGATAAAATTTCAGCAAACTTTGGCTCTGCAGTTATTAATTTCAATCTCAGATGAGGTTTCTCTTCTTCATCTCTAAAGGGCTGAAAATCCAACTTCGCACAGATATGAACTTGGAAATGGAAAAATGAACTTTAGAGTTTTATCCATTAATTCAGGAAATTCTTTTGTATTTGTAGCCAAAATATATTATTCCATAATATCTGAAAAACATTCACTATATAGTTCTTAGTTTCAACACATTGATGACAGGGTAGTGTCAAGTAAAACCATTGCTTGACACTATGGTTTTGCTTGAGTCTATACAGCAGTTTCTGTTGTAGGGGAAATGCGATTCATTAGTTACTGCCGTTTTTATCCCAGTTGTCTCTAAATGCACTATTTGTTGAGAAATATATTACACAGACTGCAAATGTCTCTATACCTCATTCAGTGATACAATAAAACTTGTTTTTCTTGCTTTCTCAGTATAATGACGCTGTTGGGTAGGGCATATTGTTTACCGTAGGGAGCAAGTTACTATCGCAATTACGTGAACGTTGTGGTGATAGTAACTAGCAATTTGAGTAGGAGAATTCATATATAATATGTAATTTATTGAGAAATATATAGGTTTAAAATAATTATTTTTTTCTTAATAATGATTCCGTGCGTTAATGATGCATAGCCGAAAATTGACATGTACCCCCTGAAGACCTTTCGCATACCCCTGGGGGTACGTATACCACACTTTGAGAAACACTGCTGTAACGCAATACCCGGGGTGAATACCCAGTTTGTCTAGTACTTATGTCAGCTCTATACTACACATAGCGAGAAACAATTGCAGTTTTTGCTAAATGTTATTAAAAGTTTCAGTATTTGTATCAGCAAAAGTTGCTGATGAGAAACATCTCCTGCTAAGCTGGCCCTGACAGCAGCTTAAAGAATGAAACATCTTTGACAAGAAAGGTATATAAAGTACATCATATTCTGAACATTGAGGGTCGTTCACGCTACTAATTATCCACGTAATCATCAAAATGCTTAACACGGGTAATTAGATGAAATCGTTTTAAACGAAAAATTTAGATAATTACACAGATATGGTCCATTTCTGAGTAATATTTTATTCAAAATGGCTCTTTCAAATAAAATATATTAATTACTTGTTAAACTTGCTGTACCATATATAATATAACAAATAGGAATTAAAGTAATTAAGTAACCACTTAAAATGACCAAATTTCTAAGTAATAATTTTGAAAAAAAAGTTACTTGTAATAATAAAAAATGCATATCATTATTATAAAAATGAATGTTATTAAAAATCAAATGCAATTTTTTGTACCTACCCATGACCAGAAGGAGCTATAAAATAAAGGCAACAATGAACTCTAGTATCAGGAATTGTGCTACGATGGACCCTTGTCTCTGCATTCAAATATTCTTCATATTTGCTTTCAATATAGTCATTGATAGGCTGCCAACTGCAAATGGAAAATGGTAACATATTTAAGAATTATGCCAGAAACATTAAATGGAAAATTTTATTATTATTATTACATGACACCTCCAAGGAGTCCAAAGACTCATTGAGGGAGAGCACCTAATCTACAACTCTGTCTCCACCACTCAAACCCACCAACTACAATGAACTGCAACTATCACCATCACCACTAGTAGTAGTTTCACAGACAATCACAAACATCCATGTTGGCAGAATTCAAACCCACAGCCTTTTGGCTGGATTGTTGACACACTAACCACTCACACAACCACGCTGGAAGTGAAAAATTTTACAGTGAAAAAATTAAGAATTTTCTCTATTTGTAACGGACAACATTATATTATTATTATTATATTACAACTCCAGGGAGTCCAAAGACTCATTGAGGGAGGGCACCTACTCCACAACTCTCCGTCTCCACCACTCACTCCACCAACACCATCTACTGCCTACCACCACTACTAGTATTTTCACAGACAATCACAAACATCCATGCCCACGGCGGGATTCGAACCCGCAGCCTTTGGGCTGGAGAGCGGATATGCTAACCACTCGGCCAGGCCAGCCGAGTGGTTAGTTCCTGTTCCTGAAACGAGTTCCTGTTTATTATGTATAAACAGAAACCTGTTAACAGTCTCAGAAGTCACATCCTAATTATATTCTATAAAAATCAGAGTAATTATGCTTAATGCTACCAATATTGTGAGGTTTCATTACATTGCTCCTCTTGAAGGTTAAAAAAAAGAAAAAGAAAACATAAATAAAATAAAAATTCACAGAAGAAAATATTTACCAAAAAATGAATACTAAAGTACAAGCCAAAAGTTACATATATTCACAGCTCACCAGAGCATATGTATCAGGAGTCATAACAGTGATATTAAGAGAAGTATTGTAGCATGTTGCTTGCCTACTCGTATTACAAGGACTGTTAAGGCTCTGCCTGCAGTAATTCTGGTTTCAGGTTGGAATTACTTATCTTCCACTTTTATTCAGGAAGGGCATTTAATATGACAGACTATTAATTTTGTGTAGCAAATCCAATTACTGAAAGAACAGGAGCACTCTGAACATAGCAAAAACATCTCCTCTCACCCACTCCACTCTATAGATACCTCTTCCAGGATCACATTATTTGATTTTGGCCATATTCAAAGCATTGTCATTTTTTTATGCTGCAATGCATTTGAGAATTTTAGCATAAATGGGTCCAAATACAGGTGTGTGTGGGAAGGGGAGGGGGAGAACAGGCATATCTCTCCCTATTCTGCACCAATGTTGGAATATAGTTAGTTTTTCAAAGTGATTGAGAGCAATTTAACATTCAAACTCATTAAGAACAAAACAGAAAGTTAAAAAAACATAGTGGATAAACTGTTTTATTATCCAAATCATCTAATTTGCACCTATTTTGACACATAGATGTAAATACATGAAATATAAGGTCCTACTGACTGAATCAAACGCAATATCTGCTTATAAAAATAAAAATTTAGAAAGGTAGCTACATAGGCTGGAATTACTTTGCAAAGTAGAGTAGACACTTCTGAATTGTAGATAATGTTCTACTCCACAAATACTTGTCCCCCCTGGGGGGGATAAGTATTTGTGGTAGTGTGATAGTGAACTTAATGCATAATTAAATAAATAGATGAATAACAGAGTCTTGTTTTGCAGAGCTTGGCCATATGATGAATGATCCACATTTCATAGTCAAGCTTTATGTTGCAAGTCAATCCTCCAGAGCCTGTTTTTTGAATGATTTCATTCAAAATCATTTGCAAAACAGGTCCTGGAGAATTATGAATGGAGTGGAGAAAGTGGTGAGCCTATTGCTTAGGCTGTTTTTGGTTTTTAGAATTTGTTCTGGAATTGGAAGAACATGCTGTTGATACTACATTCAAATAACTTCACAGTATCCAGTGGGAATAGTTCCTTTAGTCATCTTATTTCTGTCTGAAGTACACTGGTGAACAGGTTGATGATGTCCATACTTGCTAGTAGGTCAGAGGATTCTATTACAAAATTGCTTCATTTTTTCAATAGAATGTGCAGCATCTGTCTCACCCATAAGTAGGTCTGTCAGCTGTGTAAAATACTTAGAGAGATGGATGAATATCTAGTGTGTGCTATGTGCTGTCTGTGTACTTTAGGAGCCTATAAATTCTGAGAACTAAAGAATGGTTTGATGCAAGATGTTTCTTGGTATCTTCAGGCAAGTCAACAAGATCTAACTAAACTGTTGGTCATGTTGTGGGAATGGCATGGGAGATCACTATCAAATAAGTTAGTTTTGTATTTTTTCAACATATTTCTCCCTGTTCAAGACTACCATTACATACCTCTGTCTGCTTTTAATTCCATATGTTCTATTATGTTGTATTTTTTGAAGTGCTAACCATTCAATTTTTTGGATATTTCTGTGTGGCTCTTTAAATGTGGATTAAATCTGCAATCACTTTTGGCGATTTCTTTAGTCTTTCATTTTGGGCATAACTGCTAACATAATTTCTTTACGTTAACAGTGATGTCAAACTTAGGTACATTAGATGGAGACAAGACAAAATTAAAACCTTTGGTCAAGATGTTATGGTCAGTATTTATAAGCTCATATGAACATATAACGATCATGACCTTATTATAGGGTAAGTGCCTCATATGCCATTCTTTTTCAGCTAATAAATTACAGAATTTATTTTTGTTATTGCATTTATTGGTGGTGGAAATTGAATGTTTTGTTTACAGAGTGAGTGTCTATAGTATTCCACAGTTCAGTAGGAAAGGAGGTCACTATGAGTGAACATAGTAAGTTTGTCCATTAATTTGAGCATGAAAGCTGGCAGAACTCATATGCTCCAATCTTAAGAAATGAGGGAATATATCATTATCTATAGATTTGATGAGGAATATTAGTATATTAATGAATATTTCTTGCTTGATGCACAAGTTTTCAAATTCATTCACTTTACATAACATTAAATCAATATGAGTATGAATCTTGAATGTGATTATGATAGTATCTCCACCTTGAAAAGTTAAGGGCTACAAAGTTTTGAGGCTTGCTACTGGGAGGGTTTACCCAGCTAGAGATAATATGTATAGATAATATCAAAAAGTTTTAAAACAAGTTATTGAAAAAAAATTGAGAATTTAATTTGGAGATGAAGCCTTTATAGATTATGAGAAAGCTTCTGATAAAATACAAAGAGAAAAATTATAGAATATAATGGAAAAAAAAACAGGATACCCATTACATTTAGTACAAGCTATATAAATGTTTATATAAAGATACAAAAATAAAGTTACAATTAGATGATAATATACATTGATCATATTATAAAAATGTGGAAAACAACAATAACACAAGGTATCCAGTTATCCAGAAGAACTGTTATCAAAACAGTACTGTATGCAGATAATCAGATTATATTACAAGACAATGAAGATAACTTTCAAAAATGTAAATATTTTGTAAAAGAAAACAAAAATCATGGCATTTAAAGGTCAAAATCATATTAGATCAAAAACAGTCATTGAAAATAAAATAATGGATCAGATGAGACAATTTATTTTGGTTGCATAATAGCAAATCTAGAAGACAGAGATACAGATGAAAAAAGAAATAAACTTCATAAACTACCAGCAGCAGAAATTAGATTTTTAAGAAAAACTAAAGGATGCACAAAATTAAGGTGCATATTAAACAGAAATGTACATTAGAGAGAAAAGAGAATTTATACAGGATGGAAAAATGTTGGTTACCAAAAGAAGTAGATAAATACAGACCAAAGGGAGAAAATCAGAGGAAGACCAGCTATAAGATGGACAGGAAAAACCAGTGAAGCCAAACCAGCCAAATCCCTTTCAGATATGTTTATATAAGAAGACGAATAGGGGTGCTTAAGGGTCAAAGCTGTATAACTGAGAGCAGACCTCCACATAGCCTTTAAAGGAATGCGGAGAACCGACCAGGGCTTCTGACCTAATGTCCAATCCGCACCTTCTCGTGGTGCACCCTGTTGGGTATCTACTTTGATACTGAACGAACGAGGATGGGCTGGCAATTTGGGATTTAGCTGACCAAATTGTATTCTTATTGGTTAAACCAAAATAAAAAATGATGGTACAACATGACAAAATTTCATGCCAGCTGGGGCGTCGCCCGGTTAAACAAAGCCCCCGTTGTTTTCGCCAGGGAACCAGGGCGAACAGCGAAAAGTCAGCTACTGGAACAAATCTGAAAACAAACCCCAACTCAACATCACCAGAGTTAAAGATCGGTACTATCAACGTAAAAAGCCTGAATGGCAAAGAAATGGAGCTAGCTGAGGAATTAGATAAGTACCAGATCGACATAATACGGGTGACTGAAACAAAAAAGACCAAAACTGGTGAGATCTTTCTGAGCAATAAATACAAAATGTTATATTCAGGCAATGACAATCAAGGAAAAGAAGGAGTAGCAATAGTATTCAACACAAAATACGAGGCTAATCTTCTTGAATGGCAGTCAGTCTCAAGTAGAGTAATGTGGGCAAATATGAGAATGGGGAACTGGACAATGAGACTTATTTGTGCCTATGGTCCCACAGAAGGTTCTACTAAGGTAGAAGTGGAGGAATTTTTTGATGCTTTAGAAAAAGCAACTGACACAATGAAAAAGGAAAAGTTGGTCCTTGTTGGGGATCTAAATAGCAGAGTAGGAAATGATTGTGAGACATACAAAAATATTTTGGGAAAATTTGGAGAAAAGAGCAAAGCTAATAATAATGGCAAATATCTGTTGGATTTCTGCTCAGGACATGGACTGGTTATTACTAACACCATGTTCCAACATAAAAATGTGCACAAATTCACATGGAGAGAAGAGGCTAGGAATAAGAAAAGTCTCATTGACTATGTTATTGTTGATAGTGATGTTTTCTCCCTGGTGCAGGACACCAGAGTGTACAGAGGATTTGAAATTGGAAGTGATCACTATTTAGTCTTGAGCAGGATAAAATTGAATTTCATATTGAAAAGAATAAACATGTAAGAAAGTTTTAAAGCGAATAAAAGTTGAGCAGCTCTCAGATGTGAACTGTAGACTAAAATACAGAAAGATTATTGAAAAGAAAATGAAAGAGTTTGAGAACAGGAATCAAACCTTGGAGATTCAGTGGCAAACTCTGAAGAAAACATTGATTGATTCTGCCAGAGAGGCATGTGGTGAGGTTGTCTGCAAGGATAAAAAAATCAGAACTCCCTGGTGGACACAGGAAGTTAAAGAGGCAGTGAAGGAAAAGAAGAAAGCATATCAAAAGTTCCTGGCAAATAAGTCAGCTTTTACTCTTACAGAATACAGAGACAAATGTAAGAAAGCTAAACAGTGTGTAAACTAGCTAAACAAAAGTCATGGGAGGACTTTGGCAAGAATATAGAAAATAAATATCAAGAAGGTGGCAAAATATTCTGGAGGTTGTTGAAGAAGTTTAGGAATGGAGGAAAGAGTGCTGTAAAAGGAGTTAGAGATGATAAAGGTGACATGAAAACAGGAGAAAAAGATATCCTTGAAGTATGGAGTAATTACTTTGAAAAACTGCTAAATGAAACAAGCAGTGATGACAGCACAGTGATAAAAAACACTGACCGGGCATGCAGTCAGGAGTAGATGATATCTGACCAGAAATGCTGAAGTATGGTGGTATAAAAGTCTTACAGTGGCTGCACTGCATGGTTCAGAAAGCCTGGACAGAGGGACGAATTCCCGATGATTGGAGTAGAGCGCTCATAGTACCCATATATAAAAAGGGAAATAAAACAATGTGAGAATTAAAGAGGTATTTCCCTACTGAGTGTTCCTGGAAAGATCTATGCAAGTATACTTGAGAAACAGTTGAGAAGAATTGTGGAAGAAAAGCTTGGTGAAGAACAAGCTGGATTCAGGCCAAATAGAGGCTGTCAGGTTCAGATCTTCACTTTACGACACATAGTCGAGAAAGCATGGGAATATTACAGAGATCTGTATTTAAGTTTTGTCGATTTGGAAAAGGCATATGACAAGGTGCCAAGAGAGAAGTTATTCAATACGCTGCAGTAATATGGTGTCAATGGGGCATTATATCAAGCAATACTTAGTCTTTATTTGATTTGTAAGTCAGCAGTTAGAATTGAAGGAGGTACAGGAAGATGGTTTAATGTTAAATCTGGTGTGAGACAAGGATGTACATTATCCCCTCTGTTATTCATTATCTATATGGACCAAATTGGAGATGTTAATGTCAGCTCTTTGCTTTATGCGGATGATGTTATACTTGTAAATAAATCCGCTACAAGTCTGCAAGATTCTCTGACTAAATTGAATAACTGTTGTAATAGATATGGTATGAAGGTCAGCAATAAAAAGACAAAGACAATGAAAATAGGCAGAATCATTGAAAATGTCAACTGTGTTATGAATGGAGAACCTGTTTAACAAGTAAAACATTTCAGCTACTTAGGCACGATTTTTACTGAAGATGGTAAATTAAATATAGAAATAGACAACAGAATCAGCAAAGCTGGTATGGTGGGAAGTCAATTGAATAAATTCATATGGAATAAGAGAGAAATTAGTCGGAACACTAAATTAGCTGTATACAAGACAGTGTTCAAACCAGTTTTAACTTATAGATCTGAGAGCTGGGTCAGAAGTAAAACACTTGACCAAAGACTAGAGACTGAAGATATGGGAGTCCTGAGAAAGATTAGAGGCGTGAATAGATGGCATCAATGGCAATATCATATTAAAAATGAGGATATTAGGAAAGAACTTGACATTGGCAGCATCCAGGAATGCATTAGCAGAGCTAATCTCAGGTGGTATGGTCACTTAAATAGAATGGGAGAGGAAAGATTAGCAAAACAAGTGTTCTCTGCCAGGTTGGCAGGAAAACGACCCAGAGGAAGACCAAGATATAGGTGGATTGATACGGTACAAAGTGCCTTAGACGATAGAAATATAAGATCTGATAATGTTGGAGTCTTGACAAGTAACAGACTGATTTGGAGGAAAATTGTAGATAGGAAGTTAGTAATGATGTAATTTTTTCATGTAGTACTGTCATATCCTGTACACCCCTTGAGGGTACATGGCAGGAATTTGATGATGATGAAGAAGACGAATAAGAAATAACAACCCCATTCTTCAGTACAAAGCACCAATCTATTGAAATCCTCTTGTAACAACATTATATCAAAACTTCCTGATATTCCTCTTCCTAATTTTGCATCAGCAGCAAATAGCTGAATGTCTCCTCTCACACCAAGACCTATATCATTGATATATAAAAACAACAATGATCCCAGAACATAATCCAGTGGTACTGCACTCATCACCTTCCTTTTTTTTTTTTTTGGGACAGCACACTCTCATATACAATATGAGGGTGTGCTGTCCCAAATATTTTGCTAAAATATTTGGGACAGCACAATACTTTGCTAAAACATTGGATCAATGGTAATTGATCAAATGTTTTAGCAAAATCCAAATAAATTACTGTATAAGCAGCTCCTCTGTACAATTTACTAGTCAATATGTGACCATAGTTGCCATGGGCAAAGAATTCCCAAAACGCACGAAGAATGGCGTCAGCATGTCCGTAGGTAAATATGTGACCAATTTCAAGAGACGACCGCATGCGCACGACGGAAGTCAGGGCCTATATAAGGCAGCTTGCCAGAAAGGAATTTTATCTTATGGTTTCCTCAAGATTTCATTGCTGGGAATTGAAGGAAAAGTGTCGTTTGTTGTCTACCTGGATCGCCACCACATGAAAGATTTGTGTCGAGTCATCATAAAAGGAAGGAGAAGCACTTCACCACCATGTCAAAGGTCCAATAGGGAAGGTACAATCGACTACTCAAACAAGGAAGAAATATTAGCAGGAAAATAGGAACAAGTCAGTAAACAGAAGGAAAGACAAGAAGAGAACTTGCATGTGAATGAAGGATTAATGTGAAGGACTGTCTGCTGAACAAATATTGTAAGTAGTTGTATTACTGAGCAAGACTGTATGTCAAGTGTCTATGTTTGTAAGATATTGTATAAATAATGGTAAATTAGGCATAACATGTCTTATATTGAAGTAATGTTATGCTATGTTATATTTAACTAGAGTAGAAAGAATTGAGAGTAGCAAGAAAACTGTAATGACTTTGTGTATATATGTCATTCTGTAAATATTCCTTTAGACATAATTAAATGGTTTGTAAACAACACATTGGACTGATTTTTGTCAATGCACTTTCCTAAAAAATTCGAACCTACATAAGAGAAGTTTATATGATTTATGTTTATGCCACAACTAGTTTAAAGTAAGAAAAATTTTAAGCAGGAAATACGAATGTTATATGCTTTGGTTTAAGATCATACTCTCGCACTCAATATATAGTCTAACTGGCACAGTCATTAAACAAATAAATTTGTTAGACTATAGAACATGGGAGATAAGATATAGTAAACATAAGTAGATGGTGGCAGTCCATAGCTTTAGGCAGTCGACCATTTACAATATTTAAGTAAAGAGAAATTAAAGATAAAGCAGGATAGTGGAAGTACATAGTATAACAAAAGGCACAGCAAGAATAAAGAACATACAACCACAGTTTATCACAGTTTTTACAAATGCATTATACTCTCCTGAAAGATTTCCATTCTGTCTCTAATTAGCCTTTTTATTACCTTCACCACTACGCTTGACATACATACTGGTCTATAGTTTGATGCTAGCAACTTGGTAAGAAGAAAAAATAATGCAGTGGCATTATTATTTTTTCTTCTTACCACTTTTCTGAGATTGTTCCTTTTGCCAGACTTTGGTCGAACAACCAAGTTAAGAGCATTGCCAGCTCTTTCACACATTCCAGTAATATATGTGTGGTATTATCCTATCTGGTACAACAGCCCTATTAACTTCACGGTTACCTAATATTCTAAACACTTCCCATTCATGAACTGTCAGTGTGCTATCCTATTTCCTATTGTTATTAAGCACTACTCCTGACCTCCCTCCCTTCCCCAGATGAAATACACTGACAAAAATACTCACTGAACACTTTCACTATATCTTCAGCAGATGTGATCTGTGTTCTATGTCCAGCAACTATATTCAGACTACCATATTCACCCTTACTTTCTTCTACTAGCAACATAACTGTAGAATGCTCCAAGGTTGTACTTTACTGCTTTTGTCAATCTCTTCTCATGTGCCAATTTCTCTTTGCTTACTACACTCATCACCTTCCTAGCCTGCAACTTATACTCCTCATGCTGCTGAGGGGTATCCCATTCTTAAAAATAATAAAATATTCATAAAAGTAAGACAATGGAAACTGGTGGAAGGAAACAAACTGGAACAGGTTAAAAAAATTAATTACTTAGGCACCTTAATCACAGGCAAGTTAAATTAAGAAGAAATTATTAAACAGAATAAATCTAGGGTAGTCTACTATGATCTAACTTACAAATATTTGGAAAAATACACACCTTTTCAAATAATTCCGATCAAAGTATAAAACTCAATACTACTCCCCAGAGTTCTTTATGATACAATGACTTGGTAACAGAAGAAAGAACAATGATAAACTTTGAAAACAAGTGTTTGAGGAAATACAGTAAATAAAACTACATAGACCGAAATGAAAAAGATCAGAGAAAAATTATACTACTATATCCCAATAATAGCAAGAATTAAAAAAACAGTTACATGTACAGAATTTGATTATTGCAGGTAATTTCAGAAAATTATTTGCAGGTCAAAAAAAAAAAGACATTTATTTTGATGTCTTAGAAAAATATGGTGTGCTTTTAAATAGGAAAAACATCATAAGAAATAAAGGATCACACAAAAGTTCATTAATATCCCTTTAGTGTATTAAAGAATATTGAAATCAACAGTAAATTATTATTATTGTTACGTGACACCTCCAAGGAGTTCAAAGACTCATTGAGGGAGGGCATCCACTCCACAACTCTCTATCTCCACCCCTCAATCCACCAACTATAGTGAACCACAACTACCATCATCATCTACACCAATGCCATCTACTGCCCACCACCATCACTATTATTTTCACAGACAATCACAAGCACCCATGCCCGTGGCAGGACTCGAACCCAGCCCTTTTGCTGGAGAGAGGATATGGTAACCACTCGGCCAACCAGGCTGGCTAGGTTAGCTTGAAAATGGAGATGCTATTAGAATCTATGATCTTCATCATCCTACTCAACTTGTTAGAAACACAAAATAATAAAGATTCAGAGTTCCCTTTAACACACTTCTGCATAGGATGGATTACTATTTCTTTATTATGCTTCTGTGTATTGAGATTGCCCAGGACATTGGAACTTATTATATTCCTTTATTAACTTATTTTTCCCAATTATCTTGAGAATTTCTTAAACCTAAACTTCTCTCTTTCAATTGATCTCTCTCTCTCTCTCTTTCTTTTCTTTTTTTTTTTGAAAAAAAAAAAATTATCTGGCTTCTCACAGCTAATGTCATTAAACAGCCTAGATAACTGTTATAAGCAAAGACATTCAGATAATGAGTGGGTCTCTATATCTCTTCATCTATGAGACATCAAAGAGCAAGGCCATGAATTATGTTGGGGTAGGTGGAAGACCTGAATTTATGTATATCTCATTATTTTTTTTAATGCAACTTTTGTAACTTTTTTCAGTATACTTGTGAATACAAATAAGGCGGAATATGAATGAAACTCTGTGTTCCTTTATACATTAAACTTCATTATCTGTAATTACTATTCACACTCGGGTGCTCGCATCTGATCTGACAGATACATTCAAAATGTTTAATATAAATATTCTTACACAATTCAGTGTATAGCTTGGAGGTCATAAGTAGCTGTGCATTCATATGTTACGAGTGATATTCCGCATTGTATTTTGATGTCAGTTTGGTTTAGCACGTTATATAAAGGTTTGTGATATTTGATAGTATATATCTGAGAGATATATCGCGACCTCCCTTGTCAGTATAGTATGGTTTAGTTGTTTTTTTTTATTCTTTGTTCAATAATTTCTAGATTGTAACTGAAAATAAATAAACCATCATGTATTACTGAAATAGAGAGCCAAAGGCTTATTTTTATCATACATGTCCTCTAGGAGATGTGCTTTACATTTATGGAAAATACTAAGGAAAGTGATCTGGAGTTTGATCCACCTTTACTACAAGTTCCCCATACTTGCATCCACCGAAATTTTTAGTTTCTATATATTCGGCTATGAAATAATGTTGGATTCAATATTTATCATACATGTCCTCTAGGAGATGTGCTTTATTCCATAGTTGTTTTTCCAAAATACTAAGGAAAATGATCTGGAGCTTACTCCACCTTTACTATGAGTTGCCCTAGCCTGAACTAGGTTGGCTTACATTTGCATCTGCCAAAACTTTTATAGTTTCTATATATATATTTGACACTAAACTCTTGTAGTTTCTATATTTGGCTATGAAATAATGTTGGATTTAATATTCACTTAATTTGTACCATCATGTACTATATTTGCAGTGTTTTTTCTTTATGTTTTGTTGCATTTTAGCACATACTAGTAATGAATGTATCTCTCAGATATACCATGTCGTACAGTGCAAAATTACCGCTGTGATCTCCCGAGTGTTAACAAATTTACATTTGACAACAAGCAATTATTCTATTTTACATAACTTACCATTCAGAATTGTCTACTGCATCCCCAAATCCTGGTGTATCTACAATAGTCAACATAAGGTTAACTCCATTTTCTTTTAATAGCACCTTTGTAGTCTCAATCTGTAAGATTAGTTATGTTATTAAGAAATGAAAGTTGCTGATATTATATAAGTTCTTACAGAAATAAATGTTTTTTGCTCATAAAATATTTTCACTGAAAAGCTGTTGCAAGTATATTAATTAAGTGAGGCCCTTTTAAACTTTGTACTCTATGGAATTGGAGAGATAAGACAGAATAATATTATTGGGCTCACTTATTCCTAGAATGGTCATTTAATTATTTGTATGTATCGAGAAGTTAGAGATTAATTCATTATTTTAATTCTATAAAAAAAAAAGTCAGATCTCCTTAAAGAGATAAAGTGAATTACTTATTATTGAGAATTATATTTATTGTATTGATATATATTTATATATTTACAGCAAACAATTTAAATGTTTATATACAGAGCTTCATTCTTTGAATATACCAATATTATTATTACGTAACACCTCCAGGAAGTCCAAAGAGACTCATCAAGTGAGGGCACCTGCTCTACAACTCTGCGTCTCCTCCAGTCCACCAAATGCAACTACCTTCATCATCTACACCAACGCCATCTACCACCAACCACCATGACTAGTATTTTCACAGACAATCACAAACATCCATGCCCATAGTGGGATTCAAACCCACAGCCTTATGGGTGGAGAAAGGATATGCTAACCACTCGGCCAAATAGGCTGGCAATATGTTGATCCTGAAGTTAATGGACCATCATAGATACGAATCTGAAACATTCTAACCAACTAAAATAAAAATTAAATATTGTTATTTTACTCCATGACTGTCTTTAATATATAAGTTGGATACAGGTGGAGAATAATATACTTGGAGCAAATCAAGTCATTAAAATATAACAGCTGATATTAAGTTACACCATTCAAATAATAAAGTTCATTCTTATGCAAACTACCCATTATAAATGTGAAAATTTTAGAATAAGTGCTAAAAGAAATGAACATACCTGTACCGTTTTCTTTATTCGATGTGAAGGTCCTGGATATTCATTAGAATAAATATCTGTCAGGAACACAGAATTCATCAAGGTTGATTTTCCTAAGCCCGATTCTCCTGCAAAAATGCATTTATGTGTTAGACATCTGATTTATTCATTTATTCAGAATTAATTCAAAAAAACTAAAATACATTCATACATACATTTCATATATATTGACATGTGTGTATGTGTGATTTCTTCATTCAGTCACCAAGAAATGTTGAATTAAGGGGAGAAAAAAAAATCAACATATTACAATGTAAACTTAGCTGGTCTACAAATATATTTGTGATTAAAGTCAGAAGGAAACCTGTATTATTTTAAATTTAGATATAACTATTACAAAGGACTTCATTAGGTACAGGGTGTTCGGGATAAATTTGACATATTTATAATTAATTATATTTTTCCGTAAGTTACATGTATTAACACACACTTCTCTTCATTTAAAAGTTTGGACCCTTCTTCATTCATATACAAGATGTCAGAAAGGATGGATAGCTGGAACCCACCTGAATCATGGAAGAGAATAACTTGTATCATGATGATTCGTGCCCGCCATCAAAATAAGGATATTACGACTGCTGCCCAATGCTCCCTGAATACAGTAAAAACAATCAGGCATGAACTAGAGACTTGCAATGGTGACTACGAGGATGTAGCAAGAAGAAAGATCCCTAGCAGACGATCTGATTGCGTTCGTACAGCAGAATTCCTCGCAAATCTGCAGGAACAGGTATTGAAGAACCCTGGCATTGGAATTCGGGCTTTGTTCGTGGAGTTGCTAACTGTAGTCAAGCCCTGGATAACAAGGGTAGCCAATGGTAGGCCGTATGTATGGCAGCAGGATTCGGCCCCTTGCCACACCTCTGGGAAAAGTCAAAAATGGTTGTCTGAAAATTTCTACGACTTCACCAGTCCAAATGTTTGGCCTCCAAACTCCCCAGACCTTAACCCCATGGATTATTTTGTATGGGGCGCAGTTGAAAAAGACACCAATCGCACTTCCAGTAATACAAAAGCCCAGTTAATGGATAAAATTAAAACAGTTTTTGCGGCCCTTCCCAGGGAGACTGTAGCATCAGCTTGTTCGAGGTTCCGAAGCAGAATTGAAGCTGTGATCGATGCTAATGGTGGTTATTTTGAGTAAATCTTGTTGATAGTATTGTAATTAACTCTGCCTGTAATGTTTTTTTGTCAATTCATTAAATTTAATAGATACAAAGAAGATTTTCTTTTTCCTTACGAAACTGTCAAATTTATCCCGAACACCCTGTATATACAAAAAAAAAAAAAAAAAGCACAAAAAGAAGGTAACATACAAACAGTAAAATAATAATATAGTGCCAACAATATGTATTCGTATTACATAGGAATTTTGGTCATTCAAGTTATTTGTGTGCATGTGCCTATTGTTGTGTACAACTTGAAAGCTGTCAGATAGATTAATGCTAACATTTATATTTAAATGCACTGGATCTATGATCTCTATAGATTCCTAGTTCATTCCATTTCAAAATGGAATGAAAATCTAGGAATGAATAGCATTTGTGTAAGATTTCAGAGAATTCAAATTCACATTTCAAAGAACTCTGTCTTTTTCCTAGATCATTCATTTTGATTTTTTGAGAGTAATAAAAAACATACTATAACATCATATCACTGACACAGCTAACTTGATGGAAATGGGCTATGCTCTCAATAGATTTTTCCATCAATAGTATGGGGTATTGCATTTACAGGCAATAAAATTCCAGGTTATTTAAGGACTATGTTTAGGCTTAACATATTGAAGCAAGGACCATATTGCAATGAAGATGATAAAAATGAATGGATTTTATACTTCTAAAGAATTCTAGCTAACTTGATGGAAATGGGCTAACATAGGAAGAAAAACAACTTTTAATTTAGCTTCCTCACTATCAGGAATATGCTAAGCTTGTCTGGAAGGAAGGAAGAGTTAGTTTGTTTTGCTCTCTCTCTCTCTCTCTCTCCATGTTTGGGGAGGGGGGTTAAAAATAGCAATGTAAGTAAACAAGGAGGAATGATATTAATGATACAGATATCTTATACGAAAATTATTTATTACTATAAAATATTCATCCAAACTTCATAGGCAAATTCAGTACAAAATAAGTGGAACAAAAGCATACACATACACACACACAACAGAAAATTCAACCATGTCACATCAATGAGTCAGTAAGTCAATTTTTCAGCCCCATTAAGGCACACTACTTGGGCCAGCAAATGAACTTTATATTGCTCCCACCCTTTTATGGGTGGGAGAAAAAAAACAAACAAACAAACACCTGACAACTATCATATGGCATTGTGTTTGCTACTTGAGTCTCAGCCCCAACTATGTGACTCCATGGAGTCCAAAGAGTCACTATGGGAGACAATTATTATTTAGCCATTATTGCTGCAATGCCCATCACCTTTTGCCTGAGTTATCAACAACAAAGCACTCAAAACTGTGCCTATGGCAAACCTACTCCACTCATAAAAAAATCTAGTGTTACACCTTTACTATATTTCTAAATTTCCTTGTTCTCTCCAACCTAGTCATGTACTGGAAAATTTCTTTAACATTACTGCATAAAATCATTTCAATAACTTGTGTTTTTATCATATCATCTTTTTTTTTTTTTTTTTGCTAGCTGGCTAAATGTTGTAACCTACAAGCCATCAGCCTAATCTTTTCCAAAATCATCAATTTTGATCACTGTCCCTCTCTCAATTCTCTCTACCGCTACTGCTTCCATATTCCCAAGAAATCCAGGCAAACTACCTGTACACAATAGTTCAGATATGATTGCATCAAAACTGCATAAAGAGGGATATAACTAACTTCTTTCTTTTAGGATTACACGGTGATCACCATTCATATTTATAAATTTAGGGACACAAAAACACACGTGTTGAACAGATTATTTTATTAATTACTAATAAAATAAAACATGATGTTTCGACCCCTGTATCAAGGTCATCATCGGAAGGATACAAGTGTATAAGGAACCAAGCTACATGCTCTAGCTCTGTATACCGGTAAACTAAATCTACGTAGTTAATTAATCCTTTTCCCTAGCCTGACCTCTAGTGATTAAAAATAAAAATAATAAAAATAAATAAATACAACTACAATAAACTGCTAAAGTCCTCATGTATTAATATTCTTCTGGATTTGTACAGTTCTGATTGTTATAATATGATTTCTTTCAGTTGCTGTTGAATGTTACAAACACTTGACCAGGTTGTCTTCTTGTAGTGGGATTTTTCTACGGATAGTTTAGGTTGTTATACAGGTTGTAGATGGGTCCTCCACATTCTTGAAATGGTTAGGCCATCATTTTTGTTGAGATTTGGGTTGTGTTTGAGCATTTCACATGACTCTTTAAATTCTCTCTCAAACTAGGTTTTGGTGCGGTGTAAGGACTTGGTATTTTTCCAATCAATTCTGTGGTATGTTTGGAGTGTGTGGCCAGAAAGGCCGATTTTTTCCAAAATGGAGGTATTTAATGTGTCGTTTGTGTTCATCTTGTCTGATTGGGATAGTTCACCCTGTTTCCCCTACGTATAGTATGTTACATGTGCATTGTATTTTGTATACCCGTGGGTGGGTTAGGTGTGGAAGAGGATCTTTAGAAGAACTGAGTAGGTGTCTTAACTTATTTGGGGGTTTAAAGGTGGTTTTAATGTATTTGCGTAGTGTTCTGTCTATTTTTTCAGAAATGCCTCTAACATAAGGAATGGCAATAGCATTCCTGAAATCTTTTTTGTTCTTCCAGGTATCTTTATGGAGGATCTCGTGAATAGTTTTTTTTACTGTATCCATATAGATATAACTAAATTATTCACTGCGAGTATTTCCTTAACATACAAGTCATCCTTTGAGATATTTTGTCTACTTCTATGTCATTTGATCTCTTAATCCACCATTACCTTTAAATCTCTGTTCCTCGTTAATCTCTTGCAGTGCAATTTCATTTCTGCTTGAATGACAAAATTACATGGTTACAGTTTTTTTCATCACAAATTGCAAAACTTGACACTTAGACATTGAAAAGAATAACATGCAAGAAAGTTTTAAAGCGAATAAAAGTTATTTTTTCAGAAATGCCTCTAACATAAGGAATGGCAATAGCATTCCTGAAATCTTTTTTGTTCTTCCTGGTATCTTTATGGAGGATCTCGTGAATAGTTTTTTTACTGTATCCATATAGATATAACTAAATTATTCACTGCGAGTATTTCCTTAACATACAAGTCATCCTTTGAGATATTTTGTCTACTTCTATGTCATTTGATCTCTTAATCCACCATTACCTTTAAATCTCTGTTCCTCGTTAATCTCTTGCAGTGCAATTTCATTTCTGCTTGAATGACAAAATTACATGGTCATAGTTTTTTTCATCACAAATTGCAAAACTTGACACTTAGACATTGAAAAGAATAACATGTAAGAAAGTTTTAAAGCGAATAAAAGTTGAGCAGCTCTCAGATGTGAACTGTAGACTAAAATACAGAAAGATTATTGAAAATAAAATGAAAGAGTTTGAGAACAGGAATCAAACCTTGGAGATTCAGTGGCAAGCTCCGAAGAAAACATTGATTGATTCTGCCAGAGAGGCATGTGGTGAGGTTGTATGCAAGGATAAAAAAATCAGAACTCCCTGATGGACACAGGAAGTTAAAGAGGCAGTGAAGGAAAAGAAGAAAGCATATCAAAAGTTCCTGGCAAATAAGTCAGCTTTTACTCTTACAGAATACAGAGACAAATGTAAGAAAGCTAAACAGTGTGTAAAACTAGCTAAACAAAAGTCATGGGAGGACTTTGGCAAGAATATAGAAAATAGAAAAAATAGATAAGTCTTACAGTGGCTGCACTGCATAGTTCAGAAAGCCTGGACAGAGGGACGAATTCCCGATGATTGGAGTAGAGCTCTCATAGTACCCATATATAAAAAGGGAAATAAAACTGAATGTGAGAATTACAGAGGTATTTCCCTACTGAGTGTTCCTGGCAAGATCTATGCAAGTATACTTGAGAAACGGTTGAGAAGAATTGTGGAAGAAAAGCTTGGTGAAGAACAAGCTGGATTCAGGCCAAATAGAGGCTGTCAGGATCAGATCTTCACTTTACGACAAATAGTCGAGAAATCATGGGAATATAACAAATATCTGTATTTACGTTTTGTCGATTTGGAAAAGGCATATGACAAGGTGCCAAGAGAGAAGCTATTCAATACGCTGCAGTTATATGGTGTCAATGTGGCATTATATCAAGCAATACTTAGTCTTTATTTGAGTTGTAAGTCAGCAGTTAGAATTGAAGGAAGTACAGAAAGATGGTTTAATGTTAAATCTGGTGTGAGACAAGGATGTACATTATCCCCTCTGTTATTCATTATCTATATGGATCACATTATGAAGGAAAGTGGTATTAAACCTGATATCAAAATTGGAGATGTTAATGTCAGTTCTTTGCTTTATGCGAATGATGTTATACTTCTAAATAAATCCGCTACAAGTCTGCAAGATTTTCTGACTAAATCGAATAGCTGTTGTAATAGATATGGTATGAAGGTCAGCAATAAAAAGACAAAGACAATGAAAATAGGCAGAATCATTGAAAATGTCAACTGTGTTGTGAATGGAGAACCTGTGGAACAAGTAAAACATTTCAGCTACTTAGGCACGATTTTTAGCGAAGATGGTCAATTAAATATAGAAATAGACAACAGAATCAGCAAAGCTGGAATGGTGGGAAGTCAATTGAATAAATTCATATGGAATAAGAGAGAAATTAGTTGGAACACTAAATTAGCTGTATACAAGACAGTGTTCAAACCAGTTTTAACTTATGGATCTGAGAGCTGGGTCAGAAGTAAAACACTTGACCAAAGACTAGAGACCACAGATATGAGAGTCCTGAGAAAGATTAGGGGCGTGAACAGATGGCATCAATGGCAATATCATATTAAAAATGAGGATATTAGGAAAGAACTTGACATTGTCAGCATCCAGGAATGTGTTAGCAGAGCTAATCTCAGGTGGTATGGTCACTTAAATAGAATGGGAGAGGAAAGATTAGCAAAACAAGTGTTCTCTGCCAGGTTGGCAGGAAAACGACCCAGAGGTAGACCAAGATATAGGTGGATTGATACGGTACAATGTGCCTTAGACGATAGAAATATAATATCTGATAATGTTGGAGTCTTGACAAGTAACAGACTGATTTGGAGGAAAATTGTAGATAGGAAGTTAGTACTGATGTAATTTTTTCATGTAGTACTGTCATATCCTGTACACCCCTTGAGGGTACATGGCAGGAATTTGATGATGATACTTAGACATGCTGAATTGGCAGAGATTATCCTTTGCCCAAATCGGATCATCTTGCTGGATCTCTACATTATTTTTATTAATTATTGCTTTCCCAGTTTAGCATTATTGGCATTATTACCCCTCAGCCCATTACCAATACTAATGATGTACAAACTGAATACCAGTGGCTAAAGAATAGAGTACTGTGGGCCAACACTGAACTCTATTCTTCTGTACCTACCTTCTCTTTGATTCAGTTCCATCATATACTACTCTATGATGTCTGTCCATAAGCTTTTTATCCAAAACACCAGCTTCATGTCCATCTCCATATGCTCCAACTTACATATTCTGTCAAATGCTTTGGTAAAATCTAGCAAGATTAAAATTACCCATTTCCCTTATTGATATCAGCTCTCACTTTATTGTAGAAATGGATTAAATTATTAAGACACACCTCTCCTTCACAAAGCTATCTGGTTCCCCTACTATTACCACTTGTGAGATCTTAACTGGTATATAATTTGAAACTTTGATCTTGATGCCTCCTTTTATGTAAGAGGAACTATTCTGTCCTCTTTCAACTCTCTTGGCAATTCAACTCTGCTGAAATTTAAACTGTCTCGTAAAGGGCACTGCCATTTCACTTGACCTTTCCCCTGTTCTGCTATCTCTTCCAACTCAATGATTGAATTCACACTGATGTTTCTTAATATCCTAAACCTTGAGTTTATTTACTTCTATTCTTATTTTGATCCTATAAGATCAGTTATTGTATTATCTCCACATAGATGACACATTTCAAAAGTGATTATTCCATCATCTTCTTACAATCAGCATTTATTGAATTATGCTTCAATAATCATTTTGCTTTTGCTTGACACACTGCAAAAGAACTTTTAAAGGTTTTTTTGCTTGAAGAGTAGTAGAATAGGTTGACAGAGTATGTTGTGGGTACTATAACTGTGAATGAGTTCGCAGCAAAGGATGATAGTTCTTTACATGATGTTTAGGGCCTCCCTCGATGAGTCTAAGGACTACCTTGGAGTTGCCCGTAATAATAATCATTATTATTTTTATTAATCCTTAATCATTTCCAATACATTACTAACATCCTTTCCTTGCAGTTTCTTAAGCCAATGGCACTACTCCAGGCTACTTCTTGAGTTTGTTATAATCAACCACTTTATATTTCCACATATAACATGACACGTGATTGAAGCAAGTAGAGGCTTTAATGTTTTGGATTTGGTAATAACTTCACAAGATGTAATTGTTAATGAGGTGTTGACACTGCCGCCAGTTGGTGAGAATGATCTTGAGGTACTTGTTTGGGAAGTGAAGAAACAAGAAAAGGTCACTGCCAAAAATAGATACATGTGGAAGTATAAACCAGGTGATTATGGGAAGCTCTGTAGTCAGCTAACACCAGTACATTGGGTAGATGAGCTGAGCGGAAAAGATGTTGAAAATGCATGGAAACTCATAAGGCAGTATCTGACAAAAGAAATGTGTAACTGCATACCAAGGGCGAGTAAATAGAGTGGGAGTGAAATGGATAAATAGCAAAATCAAGCAAGCTGTGCTGGAAAAGAAAATGTTATGGAGGAGATACAAGACAGTTGGTGGTAATCAGAGCCATGAAAAGTATAAGGTGCAGGCTAGAAAGGTGACGAGCATGATAAAGAAAGAAAGAAAAGGAGCAGTATATGAGGAGATTGGCTGGTCAGGCCAAGGTTAACTCGACTGAATTTTTCCGCTACATGGCAAGCAAGAGAAAGAATAATTATGGCAAATTAACATGGCAGCAGACTAACAGCTGCAAAGGATATAGTGGAATTATTGAACGAGCACTTTATCAGCATATATCATACTGGTATAAATTATCTGGTACAATATATAGAAGGATTGGAAGTAAAAGAAACAGAGGTGTATCAGATGTTGTTTGGATTAGACGTGAATAAGGCTGTAGGAATGGATGACATATCACCACATATGTTTAAGAAATGTGCACCACAGTTGGTTATGCCCTTGAACTGGTTATTTAATGAAAGTCTTGCAGTGGGTAGGGGTCCTAAGGAGTGTAAAGAGGGCAAAATAGTACCACTCCACAAGCATGGTTCTAAGACAGAAATCTCCAACTATAGGCCAGTCTGTATAGCTGCAGTTGTGTTCAAGGTGTTGGGAGATTGATAAAGAATAGAATTAAGAATTTGGGTTGATGGACATGGCATTCTTTATGAGGGTCAGTATAGATTTGTAAAGAGTAGGTCCTGTTTCAGTAATTTACTTGCATTTTATGATAAGGTCACGAGTGTGTTAGATAAGGGAGAATCATATACAGTGATATTCTTAGACTTTGCAAAAACGTTTGATAGATTACCACATGCTAAGTTGGTGTACAAGCTGCAGAGGATGAGAATCAGAGAATGGCTCTCTGAACGATACCAGCATTTTGTGTATGATAGAGCAGTGTCTCAAAATGAAGGGTGACCAGTGACGTGTCCCAGGGTCCTGTTCTTCAGCCCCTGCTATTTAACTTGTTTGTAAACGATATATCATGTGGACTGACTGGGGATCTTCAATTATTTGCTGATGATGCAAATTTGAGAAGAATTATAAATAGCACTGCAGATGCTGAATCCCTTCAGGAAGATTTAAATAGACTTTTTATTTGGACAAAAGAGTAGGGCTGTAGTTTTAACATCGATAAGTGTAAGGTGTTGAATTTTGGAGTGCAGAAATATAAGGCTATATACTATATAGATGGTGCTGTACTGCAGGAAGTGGATGAGATTAGAAGGAATACTGCAAGGATTGCACATCATAGTGCTGCTATGATAAGAAGTACTCTAACACGCAAGGATAAGGAAGTGGTTGTGCCACTATATAAGGCACTGCTCAGACACCACACTTGAACTATTGTGTTCAGATCTGGTCACCTGGTTTTCAATGTGATGTGGAGACATTGGAGAGGGTCCAGAGACAAGTGACTAAGACAATATCAGGAATTTGGAATGCTGCCTATGGAGAGAGGTTGAAGAAATGTGGATTGCAGAGTTTGGTGGATAGAAGGAAGAGAGGTGATATGATAGAGATGTTTAAGTTAGTGAGAGGATTTTATCAGATTAATCCAGAGGGGGATTATAAAAAGTGTAGAAAGTGAGAGGGGAAGAACCAGAGATCATTCCTGGAAGTTATGTAAAAGTGTGATGGAGAAGGGTGTGAGGAATAGATTTTTTAAATGGAGAATTGTCAGTGAATGGAATGCATTACCAGAATGTGTTGTTAATGCAAGAAGTGTTAAGGACTAAGATTCTATATGATAAATACGTTGTCTGTTGAATGAACCTCCCAAGATGAGTCTATCGACTCCATGGAGGGCATAATAATAATAATAATATTTGAAAATTCCACACACTTCTGCAATTTCTCAGATAAAGGCCATGTGTCTCTCCCCCTGTCAGGGACAAAATAAATTAAACATGCCAAGAAACTATATTCTTGGTTTAATCCTTTATCCAAGTGTAAGTAAACAAAGTTTGCACCTGAAGTAACTTCAGGACTGGACAACTCATATATAGAAGCTAATGACTTCAAATCACTTGCCTTAGTATCTCATAATGCAAAGCACATATCCTTACTGACATGTATAATGCTATGCATTATGGGAAGGGTCAGTACCCAGACCCAGAAGTGATACCAAGGTTGAAGTAATGTAGAAGTCACATTTCCATATTTGAGTAGCCAAAAGGTGTCACACCTTATACTAATATACTCTGTATTTTAGTAATTACAGGAAATTGATGAGGCTATGGACCCATTGACAAGTAAAGATGGGAGATTATTATCCCACTTTATAAGGTTATGACTCACCTACATGTTGACTACTGTGCATAGATTTGGTTACCTGTGTTACTAGGGGACCGGGAGGTGGCGGAGAGGATTCAGAAATGAGTGACCAAGCCATGACGTGTGTGGAATGTTCCCTATGAGGATAGATTGAAGTGTGTGTGTGGGTTAGAGTTTAGCTGACAGGCAGAGGAGAGGGAATTTGATAGAAAGTTATAAGTTACTAAAGGAATTCTATAAGATTTACAGAAAAGAAAATTTTCAATACATGGGTAAGTAAGGGAAAAGCAAAGGGTCCCACTTAGAAGTTGCCTAAGAGTGTGATTAGTGAGGATGTGCAGACTAGGTTCTTTACTTGGAGATTGGTGTATAAGTGGAATTGATTGTCGAGTTGTTGCAAGTGTACAAGTTTAAGGAGATGTATGATAAGTATTGTGTTAATGGATAGTGTGGGGTCTCCCCCATTAAGTACCCATATAAATAATAATATATTCATGTATTCCTGATTGCATTTTTGTGAGTGTTTTCTACCACTGTACTGACACTACCTGTTTCATTTAGCAAGGTTTGGTTCTTGTTTTCAATCTCTCATTAGTTCTTGAATAATGGTTGTGTATTTGAGACAACAGTTCACCTCTAATATCTGCTCAACTTTGATTTGTTTCAAAACTTTCTTACACACCCTTCTTTTCAATATGAAATTCACTTTTATCCTGCTCAACACTGAATGGTGATCACTTCCAATTTCAAATCTTCTCTTGTGTCTTACTATCTGAAATAGCAAGAAAACATAGTCAATGAGACTTTTCTTATTCCTTGCATCGTCTCTCCATGTGAATTTCTGCACATTTTTATGTTGGAACATGGGTCCAGCAGGTCCTTACCATTATTATTTCTTTTGATCTTTTCTCCAAATCTTCCCAAAACATTTTTATATGTCTTGTATTAATTTCCTATATTGTTTAGATCTCTGACAAGGAGCAACTTTTTCTTTTTTTATTATGTCTGCTGCTTTTTTCTATAGTGGCTCAAAAAATTTCTCCACTTCTTCCTTGTTAGAACCTTCTGTGGGATCATAGGCACAAATAAATTCTATTATCCAGTTCCCCCATTCTGATATTTGCCCAGAGCACTCTAGTTGATACTGCCTGCCATTCAAGAATATCATCCTCATATTTACTGTTGAACACTAATATACTGAATACTTTACATATATCAGTTACACTGATACATGTAAAGACAAAAAAATAAACTCTGTATTGGACAAAATATGTGAATACCAAAAGAAATTGATTGAACATATTGAAAGAATGAACAGGTGAAAACTATCTGAACAGATACTTCATTAACACTCTGGAGGACATATAAGTCACAGATGAACAAGGAAAAGGTGGAATGAGACTGGAACCAATCAGTGGGCCGAAAAGAAGGATGATGATGATCATCATCATGCGTATCAAGGATTTAGGACTAGCATGGACTGATCTGATCTTCTTGGTGGAGGGAGTGACCATGACTTTTCTTGGCAGTGCTTTGCCTAGCTTGCACATTCATGGATTCCCTTTTGGAAAGAGGATCATAATAAAGGACCATGGTTTCATCCCCAGTGACAATGGTTTCTGGCACTTCTGATTCCTTTGGCAAAGCTCTAAACATTTGCAAGAACAGGTCACATGATGCTCCTTCTGAATTGAAGAGAGAAGTTGGGGCACCCACCTTGCACTGACCTTCCTCATGTGAAGATGTGACCTTCTTGCAAATGATGTGAAAGACAGTTGTTATAGAAAGCCCCAACCTTGCTGAGATTTCTTTCAGCTTCAGCCATTGAGCAGTTACTCCTCAACAAAAGAGACATTTTCCTCAGTCATCACTTCCACAGGCCAACCATCACAGAGATCATCTTCGATGATCTCTCTCTCTCTTCCTAGGTGAAATTGTTTAGCTCATTCCTACATGATGGAATATGAAGGAGAAGATTCCCCATAAACACCACCCAATTGCAGTTCGATAGCACTTAGAGAAAGCTCTTCTTTGGTGAAAAATTTTATCACAGCACGATATTCAATTTTTAACATTACAACCACTTAGAATGCCACATGTTAGTCAAACGTGTTCCTCCAACTGAATGATGCAAGTAGAGAGATGAAAACTGGTACATTAAGCTCCCAATAAATGGTGCTATCTGTCATACATGACGTTTTAAAATTGGCAAGAATTCTGTATGTCAGGAACAGAAATTTTTGGAACCTACCTCGTATCATCTAGGTAGTGATGGTGCAATATCAGAAGTGACACTGACTAATGGGAGAATAGAGGTTAAAGAAATGGATGTGCTTAAAATATTGCAGAACCTCAATGCAAACACAGCCATGGGATTAGATGCCATATATCAGATATATTAGACTGCCCATGTATTACAAGAATGAGCAAGGGAATTATCAGTGCCTCTGATGACCTCTTTAATTTAATCTCCAATACTGAGAAGGTGCCACTGGAGTGAAATGAGAGGAAATTAGTCCCACTTCATAAAACCAGCTTCAATACAGAATTATAGGCAAATCAGCATCTCAGGGGTTGTGGCTAAGGTACTGGAGAAATTGGTAAAAAAAATTCAGGACAGGATAGTAGGAATATGAAACTCCATAAGGGACAATATGGTTTTGTAAAGGATGGGTCTTGCCTAGGTAATTTGCTTAATTTTTATAATAAAGTGGCAATGGAGTTGGATAAAGGAAATCACTACTCAGTGATAATGCTAGACTTTGCAAAGGCATTTGACAAGATTTCATATAAACTCTGTTGCATAAATTGGAGCAAATGAGGATGGATGTGAATATGGTGATTTGGATTCAAGGATGGTTGATAAACAGATATCAAAGAGAGGTTTAAGGAGGAGATGAGTCCAGGAGAAGATAAGTGACCAGAATGATGTACCACAGAGCTTAGTACTTGGTCCTCTGTTGTTTTATTTGTATATCAATGATATAGGAAACGAATGAAATGACAGAAAATATTCAGTTGTTTGCTGATGATGCTAAACTGGAAAAAGTAATGATAAATGTAGGTGATACAGAGATCCTGCAGGAAGACTAGACAAGCAGTATAAGTAAAGGTAAATGGCTACCAGTTTAATGTGGCTAAGTGCAAGGAGATGCACTTTGGGAAAAAGAAGAGATAACAAGCTGTGTACTATACTGATGGAATTGAACTGCAGGAAAGTGACGAAGCCAGAGACTTGGCATGATTCTGGAAGGGAGTTGAAGTTTAGAAGATTAAGAAGGTAGCCAAAACAACACATTGGATTATGTGTTGATGAAGAACACACTAACAAGCAGGCTATTGTTCCCCTATATTGTTCCCCTTATTAAAGCCATATGTAGATATGGCTTTAATAAGCCATATCTACACTAATGCATGCAAGCCCAGAGACCCGGATTCCATGGGGTTGAAGTGATAGTGAAGAGGATCCAGAGGCGAGTGACAAAGAATGGAAATTATGTAACAGTGTGATTAACAAAAGTGTTAGGGCTAGATTTTTTTATTGGAGGGTAGTGAATGGGTGGAATAGGTTGCCAGAGGAGATTGTGAGTGCTTCATCAATGAATATGTTTAAGAAGAGGTGTGTGATAGGTATTGGGTGAATAATACATCTCCTGCGATGAGCTTTCTGCCTCTATTGACATATGTATAATAATACACTCAAAAGAAAAAACTCACCAACTACCATGAGCGTGAACTCAAATCCCTTTTTGACAGCTTTACGATATACTTGGTTAGGTAAGTTGGCAAAACCAACATAACCCTCCATATCTTTTGTTAAAACAGAATCCTTCATACTTTCTTTCTCTTTACTATATAATGATTCTTTTGATGAATTCAGTGATGATGTAGTAGAGTTGACAGTTGCTGAAGTAGGAGGGCCATCTTGTCGAAAAAACAGTTCTCGTTTGGCAGATAACTGAAAGAAGGAACGAAAAAAATTCATTATGGATTTTTTTTCCTTTAAAGGTCATAAAATTATTTTTTTTTTTTAAATATTTCCCACCTACAAAATATTATAATAGCAAACCTATAGTGCATCTGTACTGTGGGTGGGCTAAGAATTTTTTATCCCATTTTTTATCAACTCTAAATATTTTTTTTGTAATTTTTTAAAATTTATTTTTGTATAGTCCAGAAACCCTGCTCTAGAAACTAAACATGGAACTTTTTTCGAGCCACTTCAGGCCTCCGATATGTGGGGCAGTGGTCTCACATGGGGAGATGAAAGTATGCTAACCGCTCGGTTAATCAGACCAGCATATAGCATGTTAATAACAAAAATATACTTAAGTATAAAGAGCTAATAAGCTTCATTTCGGCAATGAAAACATTATTTAAATTAAGGGGATATTAAATCCCACATAGTTTTAAAACCGAATAAGAAACTCAAAGATTGGAATCAGAGAGTTTCATGCTGAATATAGTAGTAGGTTTAGGTCTAGCTACTCACTGATGAAGCCTCAAAAAAGGCTGAACCCGGTCTGGGTAGCGACCTCCCTACCATAATGTAATAACAGCATACATTTCCTAGGAAATGTGTTTTTACATTATGGAAAATACCTAAGAATTTACCGACTTTGCTGCGAGACTTCCGGTATTGCACTACGTGCTAGGGTCACTTGCATTTGCTCATGCCAGTGGTCGCCAATACTTTATAGTTTACTATATTCGGCATGAAACTCTCCGATTCCAATCTTTGAGTTTCTTATTCGGTTTTAAAACTATGTGGGATTTAATATCCCCTTAATTTAAATAACAGAAATATATTTTTTAAAAATATATACAAAGATATTTTTCTGTTTAATTTTAACAACTGTTTTCTTTGTAAAAATCATTTGAGATATATTTAAGTACTTTATATGAATCACAAATTATTAGCCACATAATTTCGAAACAGAGAAAAATGTATAATATGCACAAGTTTTTTTTTAATAAAATGAAAAAAATCTGTGAAAAAAAGCACTTTTAAAGAAAATAAAAAAGTTTCAAATTTTACCAGAGTTCATGAGAACATAACCAATATTCCCCTTTTATTCGTGTTTTGAATTGTCAGTTCTCATTATAGACCAGGCAAAAACCCCATCTATTAAATACCATGAAAGTATCATGATCACTTCATAAGTGAACTCCTCATGGGTACATTAAGTATAACACTGTTGGAAGTTTTTATTTTGCACTTGGTTAGATAGACTATAGTAAATTTAGTTTAATCCTTTATCCAAGTGTGAGCAAACAAAGTTTGTGCCTGAAAATATCTTCAGGACTGAAGCAAGGTGGTGCAACTGTTGGCAACTCAAAGCAAAGGCGGACCCAGCTCTCTTCACTCCTTGTCGTAGTATCTCCCACCGTGGAAAGCACGTCCTTGCGGACATGTATAATGCTATGCATTGAGGGAAGGGCTACTACCCAGACTGGTTTCGACCTTTATTGAGGTCTCGTCAGTGAGAGGCAGACCCAGAGGTGGTGACACTAAATACAGAGTAATTTAATAATAAGGTGGTACACCAGTTAGCAACTCATATAGGTAAATATGACCTCTCCAGTGCTTCTGCCTTAGTGTCACCACCTCTGGGTCTGCCTCCCACTGATGGGACCTCAATAAAGGTCGAAACCGGTTGGAAGCTTGGGTGATGAATGGCAATGCTGTAGCCCATGAAATTTTAACTGAGGCTCGGCTGTTGCTGTCATCCAGGGCCTGCATGGTGGGATAATGAATGGCAATGCTGTGCTGTAGCCTGTGAAGTTAACTGAGGCACGGCTGTTGCTGTTACCCTTCCAGATGAGCAAATGAACGGCTTTGCTCAGTGGTGGGGGAGCCTGCCACGGTATAGAGCCAATTGAGTTTCTGACTTTCTGATCCTGCGGGTCGCTCATTATTGGGTGATCCGGGGGATTTTGCAAGTTTTTGGAAAGGTATCCCTGCACTGAAACAAAGGAAAACTGGTCTGGGTAGTGGCTCTTCCCTCAATGCATAGCATTATACATGCCTGCAAAGACATGTGCTTTGCATGGTGGGAGATACTGAGACAAGGAGTGATGAGAGCTTGGTCCACCTTTGCTCCGAGTTACCAACAGTTGCACCACCTTGCTTCAGTCCTGAAGATATTTTCAGGCTCAAACTTTGTTTGCTCACACTTGGATAAAGGATTAAACTAAATTTACTAAAAGTATAACACTAGAAAGGCTTCGGTTTGGTCTAGGGGTGAGTAGATTTTTCTAGCGGGCAAGCACATGCCGACTGGAAAAAACAGAATCTTTTTTTTTTTTGTTTTTACTTAAAAATTCTCCAATCAAGATACAGCACTATTAATCATTTTCTGGAGCTCCTATTTATTGGAGCATATCATTAAAAAAAATGAGAGATCTTGAGCAATTAAATTTTTTTGTGACAGGTAGTGGTTTGCATAATTTATCAAGCTCTACCAATAAATGTAAAAGTCATGTTAGCCTCTATCCTTAACCAACCTATGATTCCACTGCCAGTCATTCAAATATAGGTTAACAATTTACGTGTTTCTTCATAACAATGCTGCACTGCATAAACAACACCAGAAGGGAAAAAGCAATTATTAATTGATTGAACTTACTACTATTTTACTGGTTTTCTATCAGAGCATAAATTACAATTGTGAAACACACAGAACAGAATTAGGCAGTGAAATGAAGCACTGGTGTGAATAAATTTTGCATAAACCTAACTGAGTTCTGTATACTTACCACAGTAGTAATTTATGCTCTATGATGCTGGTTAGAAACCCAGAAATTTATTACTAAGTGTAATAAATTATCATCATTTTCTTTTTTTCTGGGTGTTGTTTATACCTTCAAAATCCATATAATAAAAACTACAATAGAAAAGAATCAAGATTATTAAAAAAAATATGTAATATAAAGAAAGCAAATATATGCAATTCCATGCTTTGATTCTTATAATTCCTGAGGTATGAAAAAAATCATATTTACCACATTATTACAATTAGAAAATTCTGGAAACAGTTACTAGCACTTGGAATTTTATTACTCGACTATAAAACTTTTGACACCAAACTGAAATTTAAACAGCTGCACTCTTAAGAGCTCTGGGAGTCTCTTTCTCTCTCATCCCCATTAGCTTCAACACAAGCAACAGACTACAAAAATATACTAAAACAAAGCAGCAACAGACTACAAAAATATACTAAAACAAAGCAGCAACAGACTACAAAAATATACTAAAACAAAGCAGCAACAGCAATATCTCAGATCGACGTATTATAAGGGAATAATGCGGTTTATAAGTTTAACTGCAAATTAGAATGCAATATATGCTACACTGGATCAGCTATTCGTTCCTTCGTCTTGTTTATTAGAACATTATTCAGACTACAATAACCCCATACCAGACCACCTACGTTCCATCAAAAGAAATGCAAACAAAAACATAATACCAATAACATTAACAAAAATTCCACTACTGAAATATCACTGTATGCAATACAACCTAAATACACCGCTAAAATTGAAGAAGTTACCATCACTGATTTCCAAGATATCAAAACTAAATTACGTTCCTCCAAATAAGAACCAATCTGGATATTATAATAAAAAAAATAAAAATAAATAAATCTTATCTAATTTCACCTTCTTGGCAATTATACAAAATAAATTACCCTCATTAATCTTGAATCATCCAAACTCCTCTGAATATACAGTCTTGGATCATGCAGCAGCCCATGGTCATGATCTTGTATGACCATGGGTTGCTGATATTTATCAGATGATAAATAGTGTTTTGCACTATTTATCATCTGATAATCAGCATGCAGGATGACTTGCCATTTCAGATGAACATGTTGAGCTTGTTTGAGAATGCCTTTCAGTTGATTGGCGATGAACTGTAAGACAATTGGTCCAGGAAACTGTCCGTCCAACACACCAAAATGTTTGACACATTCTAAAAGAGAGACTTGTACATGCAAAATTTCAGCTCAGTGGATTTCACATCTCTTTGACTGGGATGCAAAAAGAGCACAGATACATGATGGCTAGCCTCGATCTGGAATGATATGAAAATGAAGAGGATGCATTCCTGAATCATATCCTAGCTATTGATGAAACTTGAGCAAAAACTTTGAGCCTGAACTGAAGAGCCAATCCAATGAATAGTGCCATTTAGGATCACAATACAGATCACAAGAGATAAAGAACACTTAAAATATAAGTACATCTGCCAATATATGCTATTAACTGCAACTCCAGGGCAGCTCCAGTTATAACTATTATAATTCAAAATAAATACCTAATAATTATGAAACACAGAAATTAGGAGTGCTACTTAGGATGTGTCCCAAAATTGTGAAAGTAAATAATCTTTCAAGTAAAAATAACTTCAGTGTTAGACTAGTTTTATTCCAGTGAGTTCTATGCCTAGTGGATAAGGCATGGCTGACCAAACTAGACTTATCTGACTTTGAAGTAGAATATAATCTTGATACTCTTCCACACGAATCTGAGCTGAATGAACAGTCTGTTCATAATAACAAAGGCTGCATGAGTAATAAAAGATTTATAAACTCTTTAGGATGAAAGAGAAGAGGTTATTTAAATTCCAGTCTTGGAAGGAATTCAATTTTTGAACTGGATAGGAAGATACATATAGGTTAATTTGAAAAAGAAGTCTTGCAATCCTTCCTGAGATTCCCTTTACTACGGAACTGAAATTTTAGAAACTGCTTCTGGAGGAGGGCACCACAATTATTAATAATTTCATTGATTCATTTGGAATTATATGAAAGTAGCTCTGATAAAGGACAGTTCTTTATTTAAAAAAGAATTAGTGGAACACAGTTATGTGCACGGTGAAGAAAAGTTTTAATCGACTATATTTCCGACAAAGGTAATGATGTGATGAAAATTAATGTATTTTCCAGTATTCATTGTTTTTCTATATACTGAGAACCGTAAACTTCCATTAGGTTCACAAAATGAGAACATCAAGAAAGGGAAGCCAATTATGTGTGCTGCTTCAAAATGAAGTTTAGATGTTATGAAGGCCTTTACCATAAACATAAAGCCCATGATTGGAATTGTTTTTTGGAGCAACAGCAGCATAATCCATTCGTTTTGACAAATGACTCAGATTTCACTATTTAGTTTAAAGAACGGCCTGAAATATTGATAACTGCTTTGGTGTCAATTTGAGTGATAGCAGAATGATTCTTATTTACATCTGTATACAACAGCTGATACTGCTGTGTATAGCTGAGTCTGGATGATGCAATCTTTTATGATTTCCCAAAAACATCTTTCAAAGTCTTTCTCCACAAATATAGAGCAGAGTAGTGAGAGAGATACTAAATCTAGGAATATATCTGTTTCCATTATATAGCCATAATGCAAAATTTGCATAAGAGTTCTCCATGGAACTATTACACAAATCAGAGCAAATAGTGGATGTGAAACTAGTGTTATAAAAGAAGGGTAACTAAAGAACCAATGCAAAAGATTGATATATGGATGAACAGAATTCCAGAGAAAACAAATGATTAGCTATGTAAAAAAAGGCTCTGTACTTGAACTGCTGCTGTTTAGATAATATGAAAGAAAATATTCAGCTGTTTACCAATAATCAAAAATTGGGTAGTGTTATGTTATTATTAAGAGAGACCTCAGAATAGTCTGGGACTCATTGAGAAAGGCCACGTACTAGTCCCACCAGCAGTCATAGCTGCTTGAATTCATTCACATTACTTGCACATACCACATCCAACTGCAATCCATTCCAATTACATCTCGTCTCATCACTCCATGTCTTAGTATCTCCCATAATGCAAAGCACATCTCCTTGCGGACATGTGTAATGCTATGCATTAAGGGAAGGGCCACTACCCAAACCGGTTTCGACGTTTATTGAGGTCTTGTCAGTGGGAGCCAGACCAAGACTATAGTCTAACCAAGTGGGAAAAAACTTCCAACATCTTTCTCTAAATCTAGAGTGATTTAATAATTAGGTGAGACACCTTTTGGCAACTTGTATAGGTAAATATGACCTCTCCATTGCTTCCACCTTAGTATCACCACCTCTGGGTCTGGCTCCCACTAACGAGATCTTGATAAAGGTTGAAACCAGTCTGGGTAGTGGCCCTTCCCTTAATGCATAGCATTTTACATGTCTGCAAGGAGATGTGCTTTGCATTATGGGAGATACTAAGACACGGAGTGATGAGAGCTTGGTCCACCTTTACCACGAATTGTCTCAGTCCTGAAGATACTTCAGGTGCAAACTTTGTTTGCTTACACTTGGATAAAGGATTAAACTAAATTTATTATAGTCTAACCAAGTGGAAAAAAAACTTCTGACGTCGTTCTCTAAATCCAGAGTGATTTTAATAAAATTTAAAAATTTAATAATGAGGTGAGAAACCTTTTCGTAACTCGTATAGATAATTATCATGTCTCCATTGCTTCACCTTAGTATCACCACCTCTGGGTCTGGCTCCCACTGACGAGATCTCAATAAAGGTCGAAACTGGTCTGGGTAGTAACCCTTCCCTTAATGCATAGCATTATACATGTCCGCAAGGAGATGTGCTTTGCATTATGGGAGATACTAAGACATGGAGTGATGAGAGCTTGGTCCACCTTTACCACGAGTTGTCTCAGTCCTGAAGATACTTCAGGCGCAAACTTTGTTTGCTTACACTTGGATAAAGGATTAAACTAAATTTATTATAAACTTAGGACCAAGAAAATGATACTTGTGGTACATCACTTTTTTAATATCTGTCAGTCAGTCAGCCATGCTCTTATCCATGCCAATATTTTATAATCCAATCCCATATTCTCCAATTTATGCACCACTCTTTCATGCTATATTCTGTCAAAAGCATTAGCAAAATCCAAATCTAGAGATATCAAGCTGTATCTATGTTCCTTGTCTAAGTCAACAACATTATTATAGAATGTAAGTAAGTTGCTTCAACATGACCCTAACCAACTTTTCCAAAATCTTCACTGCCACTCCAGAGATACTGATAGGTCAATAGTTTGATACATCAGTCTTTGAGCTACCCATGTGCAATGAGATTACCATATATTTGTTCCGTATTTGGAGACTCAAATTATATAGCCTGGTCAAAGGAATAGCAGAACTGGCTGAACACTCATTTAGCATCCATGCTAATATCCTATCAGTACCCGCTACCAAATTCTTATTCCATTTGTGCAACAGCTCTAGTACCTCAAAAAAGAAACTGGCACTGCAAGCAAAAGATAACCCAAAAGAATTATATTGTTATGCAGCAAGTAAAAGAAAGAATGAATATGAAAGAATAACTCTACTAAATGCAGATGATATACAGCTGATGGATGCAAAGTAGATTGTCCAACTAATGAGTGCCAGTTTCTTTTCATACTCACCTTTCTGTACTGGCCTGCTGCTTATAATTTTCATAACTGGGATTATCCTTATTCATGTGGTATTACTTCTGCATCATTGTTTTCTTATACATCACTTGCTTAATTAGATTAAGCATCTATTTCACTCTTACCCTATTTATTCTTTAAACACATTCCGATATTGCATCATTTGAGTATTTTTAAATGCTTCGAATGCAGTGATGATATTCTTCTTACCCAACAACTGATATTATGCACAGAACCCAGCATACTCCTCACAGTTGTTCATGATTTCCAGCTCTGTAGTTCTGCATGTAATATTTTCTCAATGAAACATTCATCAACTTGAACACTTCCCAAGTAAGTACCATATGTTCACTGTCACCAACCAGTTGTAAATCCCTTTAAAGTTATAATTAGATCTAACACTCTTTTTATGTTCAACCAAAGTAATGTTGAGAGCTCGCAGGGTGATTTAAATAGACTGACAGGGGTGGGAAAAAGGTAATGAGTGCCACTTTAATGTGGAAAAGTGGAAAGTTATGCATCTAGGATTGAAAACATAACAAGCACTTGAAAAGAAGTCAACAGACACTGCCGTGGGAAAAGGTCATCATGACATGTAACGAGTCACATGTTTGTAGCTGGTATAAATTAGAAGAATATGATGCTGCCAGGTGAGTGCAACTGTGTTCAGGTGAAATGGCTGCCAGAAGGGACCTGACAGAATTTGAAAGGGACGTTGTGATAGGATGCCATGTTGCAGGCCTATCTGTTTGGCAAATTGTTGAAATATTGGGCAATCCCAGGTCAATAATTAGTGATACCATACTGAGATAGAAGTGCAGGGAGTCAACTACAAGTGCTACCTGCAGTGGACAACCCATCACACTCACCAAACATAACCGCGGGATGCTACGAAGGATAATATGAAAAAACGCCATTTGTCAGCCACACGTTAAATGCAGAGTTCTGGACAGCAACTGGAACCGGAATCTACACAAAAACATTCAGGAACGAGACTTACAATATGGATCTCCACAGTAAGTCCAAAATATTCAATCCCCATATTACCTGAACCAACATGCAGCATTGTCTTCAGTGATGCAAAGAGCGGGACATGGAAGCTTGGAAAGCTGTCTTATGGAGCGACGAATTATGCTACAACCTCTACCGAGCAGATGGGTGGGTGTGGCGAATGCCCAGTGAACATTTCTTACCAGAATGCATAACACTAACTACGAAATTTTGAGGCAGCAGTGTGTGATGATACAGTCCTATTTTACTACCTTGGACCTCTGTGGTGTCACAAACACTGAACTACAGGAGGTATTTGAACGTTCTGGACAATGCAATGATTCCTACTTTATGGCATTTCTACACATCTCACTATTGTTGTTTTCAGCAAGAAAATGCACCATGTCATAAGGCTGGTGCTGTAACTGAATGGTGTGTGATCATAAATGTCACCACACTTGACTGGCCTCAACAGTGAAAACAGTCCCGTTTTTAACATGACAGTTACCTTTTTTTGTTTTTCTCACATGAAAATTGACACTGTTTATACATTTATCCATTTGCCTGTATGTGCCAAACTCAGCATTTATAATTATGATGTTTTTCATATACACATAATTCACTCTTTGAATTAAATTGTCGTCACCTACTGATAAAGATATTATTTTAAAAGGAATAGTGTTATTGACAGTATTACTTAATGTTTATCTTATATTCACATTGTTAATAGAACTTGAAATCAACTAAACCACGATTTGATCTTTAAATAGGAATTTCTTACCCTTTCTAAGGTCGGGGAAGGCAAAGATGGAATGAGCCAGGACCAGGCCATTGGGCCTAAATTCCCGAAAGGATGATGAATTTCTTGTGAATTTGTTCCACCAATCTTAAATTCTTCATTAAATAAAACCGTAAACAATGTGTCATATTTGGAATTATTGAGAGAGAAGTTCAATGAGCTGAAGCATTTCAAATGGATTACATCAAATACCATTTGCCAAGAACGAATGCAGTAGCAGAACGTACACTTTTAATAATGAACACCTTGTGGACTGCTGTGAAATTGCAATCAAATCTCAAAACTTTAAAAGCTATGAGAATTACAAGTGATTTTAGAAATCCAAGTAAAGACTTCAAAAAGGCAAAAGGTAAGAGTCAAAAAGAATTTTTGAAAAAAATCCACATCACTGATAAATAGCTTTTATTTATGCACAATTTTGTTTTAAATCTTAAATACAAAATAAACATTTCTTTCCCCATCTTGTATAATTATTTTGTGACATAATATAATTGTTAAAAATATTGCAGATGACACCCTGTTTAGGTGGTCCAAAAATATAGATGATATATTCCTCATCTGGGAAGACGGTGTCAACAACCTCAATTTATTTTTGGACCACCTACACATTTCATGAAGAAATCTCTTTTACCTTCGAATTGGAATCCGATGACTGCCTTCCCTTTCTAGATCTGAAGCTTACCAGATGTTCTGAAAGTATTAAAATTTCAATTTTTAGAAAACCTACTCATACTGACAGATACCTTCATGCTTCTTCCCATCACTATCCTCTGCAAAAATTTGGTATTATTTCCACCTTAGCACACTTGACCAAATCTTTACTAATAGAAGAAACAGAAATTGAAAATGAACTCGTTTTTCTTAAAAAGACTTTTATTAATAATGGTTTCTCTCCTAATAAGATTGAAAATTTTCTTTCTCTCCGTTACTCAACTGCTTCTGAAGATCCCTTTCCCCCAGAGCCTTTATTTCTTTGCCTTACATCAGCTCTCTTTCACCAAAACTGGTGAAAGAGAACTGATGATTAAAATTCTCAAGAAATTTAACTTCAGAAATTGCTTCATTGCGCTCCCAAAACTTCGCTCCATACTTAGTAAACCTAAAGAGAAACATCATCCCACTCAGTTTCCAGGAGTCTACAAGATTTTAGGTGATTGTGGAACGCCATACTACGGCCAGACTGCTAAATCCATCCTTTTATGTATGGAAGAACACCATAGAGATATTTCCTACAACAGGACTAGAGCCAGCGCTCTCGCTAGCCACGTTCTTTTTTCTGTTAACTCAGATGAAGGCTGCCAACACATTGTGGACTGGACACAAACTTCTAATATCCATGTCTGCTATGATGAACTTGAAAGAAAGATTGCCGAATCTAGAGAAATTACCTTAGATTCTTCCCATATCAACAACAGCCTAAGTTTCAATCTCTCTAACACACACATTGCCTCTGTTCAATACTGGCACACTCATGACAGCACATAGTCAACTTTTATTTGGAACTCAAGCTCGCATTACTGTTTTCAAAATGTACTACAGTCTTTTGTACTAGTACTGATAATGCAATTTTTAAGTCTCTGTTATTTTTTGTATATTTCTTTGATTGTGATACCTAAAGAAGTTGATCCACTCAACGAAACTAGTAGTATCTTTTTAAATAAATGTCACCTCTTTATCTCTCAGTATCAGTCATTTAAACTAATTTATAATATTTTCTACTTAGTAAAAATGAACAATCACAATATATATATATATATATATATATATATATATATATATATATATATATATATAATATTCATCCAAGCTTGATTTGCTTCCTCAGCTTAAGTAAAAGGCTGGTTATATTCCACTAATTGGAGTCATACCCAAGGGCCTATGAGTTGCAGAAATACCTTCTGAATATGAATGCTGTGCTGAACAAAGCGGCAGCTGCCCGGTTTTTAATCCAACTCGAGTGCTTCTAGATGTTTTTTAATGTTTTGGGGGATGGTACCTAAACCACCTATTATTATGGGAACAACTTTTGTCTTCTTTTCAGCTATCTATTGATATTTCGATAAACTGAACACCCTTGTTTTCACTTTTTTCAACCACTGTTATATCGGGTGTATTATATTCCAAGCTTTTGTCAGTCTGGATTTTGAAATCCCAGAGTATTTTAGCTTTTTCATTCTCAATCACATTTTGGTCAACTTTATGCTTCTAATTGTCTTTAGATACTTTAAACCTGTACTTTTTACATAAATGCCAGTGAATAATCTTAACTGCATTATCGTGCCTTAAACAGTACTCAATTTGTGATAGTCTGCTGCACCCACTTATGTGGTCTACTGTTTCTTCCTTCTCTTTGAACAATCTGTATTTACTGTCTTCTTGAATTTTTTGCCTTCATAATATTGAAGTATATATATATATATATATATATTATCAAAAAATTTGTCCAGCTATGGCAAGTACCCTGGCATCCAAAAACTAAGGATGAACTGCATCTTTACCTGTATATGAAAAAAGCTTATGGTTACAGCCAAATGCAGACATAAATTTATTGCTAGTATACTAATATAACACAAGAAATGTGTTATAAATTTTATAAAATTAAATTGCAATTTTTCAATAAAAGTTACAAGTTTCATAAGGATGTACTTAAGGAATTAATGTACAGTGTTTATTTACAGAAAAATATTTGGAGAAACATTTCAATATGGAATATGTTCACCCTGAACTGTGATACAGCTCTCACAATGTCGTTCCATGCTTAGCATCATCAAGTGTTTCAGAAGTTCTTGAGGTAAACTGGTCCCTTCCTCCTTCAGAGCTAAGGATAAGGGACCTGGAAGGGTTTTCTGGAAGGGAGTTTCAAGTAGCAATGCATCTCCCTATTGCATCCCAAATGTCTTCTGTGGAGTTGAGATCAGGGGAGAGTGCTGGCCACTCGATTCGATTAATATCCTTGTCTCCAGAAGTATCTCCACTGCTCATGTAAGATGTGGAAAATGGTGGTGGAAGACCTATGCTCCCAGGTGGAGTGAAGAGGATTAAGTTAAGTTAAGATACAGATATGGGCATTCCCTACATTGCAAATGTAATGCCTAGAAATAGGTTTGAAAATATCCACAAAAACTTACATTTTTGAAACAATGAAAACCAACCAGAAAGAAATAGCGCTAACTATGACAGAGCATATAAAATCAGGCCTGTGATGGATCATCCGAACAGTTATTTTCAAAAAGTGATGAATAACACCAAAACACAATCCATTGATGAGCATATGATAAAATTCAAGGGGCACAATATTATGAAACAGTATATTAGAAATAAACCTATAAGATGGGGTTTCAAAAGGTGGTGCAGAACTGATGCTAAAATGGGCTATTTGTTTAAATTCGATCTGTACACGGGAAAAAAATCATCAGAAACTGAATATGGGTTAGGAGAATCGGTTTTTGTTGATTTATGTACTATTATGTTTAGTAAAATGTAGTTGAAGCCAATACATAAATGTTAGTAATTTTAATTTATTTGCAACCCTTTATGTCCATTGGGACACATGTGTCCCATGAAATTCTATATAACCTACGATTTTTTTCTACATAATGATGGTGTTTTATGTTAAATAGATACCTAATAAAGTCATTTTAATACCTAAAAACTTTGTATTACTTCATAAATCCTTCTGGTCATGAAAGGGTTAAACATAATGCCTCCCCACATCAGGATCCCAGAAATGGTATATCTATCTCTTTCAAGAACATTCTCGCAATGGTAAGCAGTACCACTTTCATGACAGATCAAGTGTTGTGTAGAATCGGAGGAAAGACTAAAATCATCTGTTAAGAGCACATTAGCCCATTGGTGTCTTGTCCAATTTTTATGGATACAACACCACTGAAGATGTGCTCTACAATGAGCTGTGGATAAAGAAATACAGACTACAGGCCTTTGAGCTTATAGACCTACTTGTCACAAACAGCTTGCCACAGTTTGTACAGATATCTAAGTACCTGTGCTTGAATGGAACCAACTTGCAAGCTGAGCTGCCATGGTGCATTAATTATGTTTTGCTGTAATAAACAAAAAAAAAAAAAATCTGTCTTCATGCTCTGTGGTAGAGTGAGGGCAAATGCTCCAAATGTCTGGAACACATTCCATTGGTGTGAAGTGCTGTCCAGGGCCTAGATAAAATGCTATGTGAGATTTCAAACTCTGGCAATATCAATAATTCTTCAGCCTTCTTCAAGCTTTCCAATAATTCTTCCCAGCGTAAAATCATTTAGAATCCAAGTTTGCAACTTTATTCCTTCACAAAAAGAGCTTCCTTCAAACGATTTGTTTAGCCCAGTCTTTTGAACTGTTGAATGCCAGCACGTGACCCCTTTACATGCAATTCGAAAATATAGATGTGTAACCGTTTTTTACTAGAAATCATCAGCTATACAAATTGCCATAAGCTGAGTGGTCTGAATTTGCAGTTGTAATCTTCAGAAATAGTGTTCGTCCTTAAGTTTTGGACACAATGTAAATGATGGCTCTAATACACAATGCACGTACATTGCCATTTGCCCGGTAATAGTATTTGTCTTTTAATTAATAAATCTATCTGCCAGAGAATACATTTGCATGTATTCTCTGGCAGATTTGCTTATATATCAGTTTACTAGAGGGAAAAATAAACTCTTCTGCTTCTTTATGAGATCGACTAACTACCTTTAACTGAAACAATACACAAAGATTTCTCGCGTTATAACGAGAATCGAAATTGTCTTTTCCAACATAAGTCCGCACTGTTCTCTCGTTCTTTTAACAGTGCTACTACAGACATGCTTATACTCACTGTTGGTGCCAAGTTATTTTGTGCCCTAGGCAAAGTTTACAAGTGCGCCCCTTATTTCATAAACTAAAATGTTTCTAATTGACATTAAACAAAATAAAATTGTCTTTCAGGTTAAATAGGGCTTTTTATTTTCTTTTTTAATTAATTTGAAAATTTTCTGTTATAATTCATTTACAAAAAAAAAAGTTATAAAATACCGAAATTTAATATTTTAAAGTGTTAACGTTTTAAAATATTTATCTTAACTGAATTTTAAATAGCGGTAAGTTCAAATCATTTAGGTAAGGAACAAAAAAGAACCAAGAGTTAAATATTATCACTATTTAATTTTGATATTTTAGTAAAGTATGAATAAAGCATAGCTTGAAGTTTTGCGCCCTAGGCGGTTGCCTAGTTTGCCTAAATGATAGTGCTGGCCCTGCTTATACTGATACCAACGCAGTGGCGGATTACCAATTAAGGCAATGAGGCACATGCCTAGAGGCCTCAAGCTTTGGGAGGCCCCAAGCCAAGACATTTTCCTATAGTGGTTTAAAATAGATTAATGTTTTCAGTAAACATCATAAAAATCTTGATTATTTTAAGCGAAAATTTTTTCAAAACAATTATTACATTTCAATAGGTATCTTGAACAGCGCGCACTATCTACGCTTTAAATAATGCCGCAATAACAATGTCGGCGCTAGTTGACAAGCTTCGTATTTTGAACAGCACGTGCTACCTATGCTTTAAATTAAACCGCATTACCAATGTCGACAGCTTCGAGATCACGACAACTGATTGCATTGCTGACATAGGAAGTTTCGCCTGGTTGCTCCTTAACTTCATTTGTTACTGAATCGTGTAAGAGTGAGGCGTTTGTTTCAAAAGTAACTTTTTAGTGTGACTTTTCGTGTTTTCATTATTTGAGTGTAGTGAAAGTAAAAAAAAAAAAAAAAAACTGATAATTTTTTTAAATAAAAAGTTTTATTTATCATCCTTTAACAGGCAGAAAAATCCAGAAGTTCAAAAAATTCAAAAGTACAAAATTTCATTTATTTGCCACCTAAATTTTAATTTTTTTAAATTCTTTTATTTATTTTGGGGGGGGGGGGAATATCCTTAATCCGCCACTGTATCAACTCTATACATCATTGCACAACTTTTTTCGTGAAATAACCCAATAAATTTATAATATACATTACAATTTTTACGGTGTGTTAAATGCATTTATTATTACGTGGCATCCCGCAAGGACTCAACGCGGAAGGACACTTCTCTACGCAACCCACACATTATTAATCTCAGTTTACACACAACGCAACAATCCACCAACTACTTAATTTATACACCGTTCATTATAATGTTTAAAAAAAAAAAAAAAAGGTCATAATCGAAATTTACTTTGTTTATAAACAATTAACCGAGCTAAAAAGGAGTAAGAAATTTTATCTGGACGAAGCGTAAAATTCATCCCATTCCCAAGTGTATTCTCAACTGGAATGAAACGTGAATGAAATAAAGGTATCCTTAAAAAAAAAACAATTTTACAAACATACAAACGTTAAGTTGTGCTGTTTCGAGTATTTGTATCAGACAATTCATTGCGACAATTAGAAATGATTAATGAAGTCAGAAGCTGAGTAATAACTTTAGCTTCTACATGGGAGAGGATGTCATTTCGCCTTGCCAGACGGGAAGCGTTTATTGCACTTTTCAAATACAGTAGACGCCGCTTTACAACCGGTAGAAATTTTTATTATGACTATATTCCTGGCCACAGAAGTGAAGTGGTAGGGAAGCGTGTGCGTGTATGTATATATGGATTCAGTTGAGTCCACAGTGTACAGAATAAAACGTAATTAGTATAAATGATTTCTAATAACTCAATCACCGTGGTTTATTTTTTATCCAATAATTGTTTTATATCACAAAATATCGTCTACATATCTGCGTTAAAAAATCGCTGGGTCATTGTGCGAAGATAACTTCTCAGCTACAGAGGGGATCAGGCTTGGCGGCAGTTGTAGCAAACAGTGTTTGCCTGGCTGGTACCTGATGTTAGACCATGCCTTACTTCGTGTAATATACATCTGTTATATTATCTGTAGACTGGTCCTTACTCTTCTTGCTCCTTTCTCCAATGCTATTAAAGTGGGTTGAGGGCTATGGAATCTTTCCTATTTTATTTATTCATTGATTCAGCCTTATATATAAGGCAAATACCCAAGATGCCTGGTCAGTAAGGGAAGACTGGCCAAATATCCTCCTTAAAGAAACAGAGCTGACAAGAATTGAAGGCCACAGTAGTATAATGGGCATGTTATCCCAAATATGATATCTATTTCTCAGACTAATGATAGACTTGACTTCAGTGACACACTCATGATTTAATCTTGGGGGGTCCCCGAGTTGAGTAGAGGATTTGAGAATACGCACTACGCATCACATACGACCTATAACTGAGCATCTGCAATGATCGCTAATTCATAAATACTATAGAAATAGAAGATATGACACAACATAAATAAAAAAATGAATTTTAATTAGGAAAAGATTTTTGGAAAGTTTTCTAGTGCTTTTTCCCCTTTTTCTTTGGGGGGAGCCTGTTATAACAGATGTATAACAGGCCGCCCTGGCCCCCCTCTCGGTGCACCACTGCTTGACTTAAACAAAGGGAAGGTTCTTTTTAAATCATGCATCTGAGAAGATCAATCACCATCATGAGAAAATTAAACATTTATGCTTACAATGTCAGAACTTTGGAAGGAGAAGAAAAGAAGAAGAAGAGCTGTATAAGGCACTAGAGAACATAAACTGGGATATTCTTGGACTTTCTGAAACAAGAATAGGAGAGAAAAAAATTACTGAAATAAGCAATTATATTTTACATACCAGTGAGGGAGATCATAGTCCAGGAGTTGGAATTATGATCATTAAAAGATGGAAAAATATTAAAATCATTCTCCATGAGAATTACAACTCTTAGATTGAGAGTCAATAAGCAGTTTAAGTAACACACAAATATATGCATATGCCTCCACTCATTCAGATATAGAAGTTGACAGTTTCTATGAGGATCTCTCCAATACTCTCAGAGACAGTACACGTTATTGGAAAAGTATAATAGGAGACTTTAACTGTAAAGTAGGCAAGAAACAACAGTGAGAAAATGCATTAGGTGTGCAAGGCAGGAGCCAAAGAAATGAGAGAAGACAAAAACTTGCTGAATTTGCAGAGCCAGGGATTGTACATAAGAAATACATTCTTTAAAAAGTAAATGAAAGTGAACCTGGGAAATCACCAAATAGAGAAGATTTTAATGAAATGGATTATATTATGGTAAACAACATGGAAATATCACAAGGTGTATCTGTTATTGACCAGTTTAATTATGATAGTGATCATATGCTAGTGAGAGCAAGAATAACAATAAACATCAAGAAGGAGAAACTGAAATTGATAATGAATATCATAGAACAGGTTCTATGATACCCTTGGCTGTAATGCTGTCCAATAATCAAAAAATATCAGTCCTATGACTAGTTGATGTGTTGAAGTGTTACAAGGATTGTGCAGTCAAGTAGATGGTCATAATCAGTCACATGGTAGTACAATACAGTCATCCAGAAAATAATGTATCAAAAATTACAAAAAATCTGAAAGTTAATTTTTTTATGAACATAGCACATAGCTCTACCAATGGAGGCCTAATAGATGGGAAGAGGTCACTTGGTTTGAAAAATACCAATTTAACTTGTTCCACATTGACAGTGAATAGACAGATTATGATAAGAATAGGAGGAGTCACATATATTATGCAAGATGGAAACACTGAAAGGCATGATGTGGAGAGCGTTTTTTTTTTTTTTTTTTTTTAATTTCTATGTGTTAGATCTCTGGTACCAATACTGACATGAATACTGCTGCCAATTTTCAAGCTCAATGATCTGTTTGGTAATGGTCAGTTCCCACAGGAATATTGTGCCATGTCACAGAACATTAAGATTCCAGGAGATAACTACTATACCATATTTCACTGGCATGTTTACTCACCAATTCTCAACCAATCAAGTATTTATGAAGATAGAATATGTAGTTTGTAACAGAATCCACTAATTCAATTTGATGCACCCACAGGTTACGGCACAGGTTATGTCACAGAGGTATTGCATGGAGTAATATCTCTGTGACATAACCAACAAGCACTCATTTGAGGAAGCTACTCTTTTACAAATGGTGTACCTCACAACTAGGCACCTTCTGTGTATTTCTATAAGCCTATAAACATGTATAAATTTGGACCTAAGAAACAAACACTTTGTAAGTAATAACTTTATAATTTTTGCTCTTTATTAAAGTAACTTAACATATCCTAAATTCTGAGATCACCAGATTTACTAATATATACTTGTAGAATATACTATACAGTTTACAAACAGAAATCAACAGGACCTGATAAATTTTGTGCTGACTCATCAATAGGTAAATGTGTTACTGGTCAGGTGTCAATTTAGGTCATCTGATATATTGCAGTTGCATGTTCAATCCTGCCTAATTTAAAAACCTTTGCTAATGCTATGGTTATTTTTTAAACATAGCATTAACAAATTCTTAAACTATCAATACTGAAGCTAATATGTCAACCACTTATACAGTGATGTGTTTATCAGTCTATGAAACATGAGGAAAAAACACTTGTACATCATTTTAGTGATGTGCAACTATTTATTATTTATTTAATAATGATACATGATCATTTTTACACAGTTCTTGATCCTAATAAGCTTTAGCTTCAACGTTTGTTAATAACAATGCATAAGAAATTATCTGACCTTTTTTTTAGAAAGTGATTCAAGACAATTTCTTCTGTGATGTTGTAAACAAATACTGAGGCTAAAAAATTTAAAATTAACATAAAACTGTCAATGAAATAAGACCTATAGGTGGGTTTTCTGAACTCTGACTGGCTGCAAATCACTGGTTAACAGAAAAGGATGATATCATATATGATACAGTGGTGACTGAGAAGAAAATCTGAAAAACATTTAGCTTACATGTTGTAACCTAAATGTTTTTATTTTAGAATCAATGTAAATGAATTATGTTTTGAGAAAATATTTTTTTTAAAAAAATCTGTGATACTTCTATATCCTTTTTCGAAGTTTTGTATTAACTTCAAATTTTACATATTCCATCAAATTCAAATTAGGCCAATTACTGCTATCAGTAATTGGATTATTTTTTTCTTTTATTGATGAATGAAGTGTAAGGTTTCCTTGTCGTAGAAGCTACAAGGAAAATTAAATCAATGTGGCAATAACAATTTCTTGTTATTGTCATGAACAGATTTCCTTAAAAAAAAAATTAAATAAATAAATAAAAAAAATTCAACAGAAAGCAGAAACTACAGGAGAAAAACTGCAGTGTTTGTCACACACACACACCACACTTCATACCAAAACGTACTAGCACAAGGACAATTACTGAAGGCAAACCACTGAAGAATTAACATCACCTTTGTTTATCAAATGATATACATACAGAAAGTGATATGAATAAACATGTAGAACTAGACAAAAAAAATAATAATAAAGAAATATATCACAGATTCTGAATCTCATTTAAAGCTTAAGGCTTAACATAAACAAAATCCATAATAAATTTAGTTTAATCCTTTATCCAAGTGTAAGTAAACAAAGTTTATGCCTGAAGGTATCTTCAGGATGCAAACTTTGTTTGCTTACACTTGGATAAAGGATTAAACTAAATTTATTATAGTCTAACCAAGTGGAAAATAAACTTCCAATAAATAAAATCCATATAACTTCAAGAGAAAACTGGCAATTCACTAACAGTATGTTTTAAAGAGAGATGAGCTATGCTGGTAGAGTTACATATGGTGTGTCAGATTATTTCAATTGTAGAACATCTGTGTGTTCATCTCTCATGTCCTGTTCTGATCAACAAATGACTTCAAAGCTCTTTAGCCTAGTAACATATACATCACAGGTGTGTTTCAACCGGCAAGTTTCCAGACTACTGTGATATCGAAGTCCTCATCAACATTGCCACAGCAGTTCTCCAAGTAGGTCACATCTAAATTTTAGTTTCTGAAAAGCTGTTTACTAGAGATGTCTGTGTATGAACAAAGCATTCTTTTCTTCTGTGACAGATGAGGAGCAATTAAGAGTTAGAAGCTAATACAAAACTGAAAGAGTTTGAAAAGAAGACCAAACCTTCGAGTATCAGTAGCACATTCGGAAGAAAACACCAAATGCTTCAGACAAAGAGGAAACATGTGGTGATGTTGTTCTGCAAGAATAGGAAAATCAGAACTTCATGGTGGACTAAAGAAGTTAGAGGTAGTCCTCAAGAGGAAGAAATATTGAAAGTTGCTAGCAAGCCAGCATATACCCTGAGAGAATACAGAGAAAATTGTTAGAAAGTTAAGCAATGTATAAAAGCAGCTATTAAAAGTCAATGACGATTTCAGTAAGAATATAGATGGTCTATGGAAGTGCATCTTCTATCACCTCTGATATCAAATATCATTAAATATCTGGATTCCAAATATCAAATTTCAATAAAATCCATCCAACCAGAGTCTAGGAACAACTTGCATATGAGCAGACAACACATATCTAACAGAAGTCTGTGCATATGATGAGAAATGCTCTAAAAATGATTTCTTGAAACCAAATATCTAAATATCAAATTCTAGTACATTCTCTCCAGCTAGTATGCAGTTGCAATATTACTCTTCCTTTACAAATGGTCAAACCAACAAAAATCAAGATTGTTAAAATTTTTCAAGGATTCTGCATTTCAGTGAACTTCTGTATGAGTGCTTTTATTCCAACTCCACACAAAATCCTCCACCTTTACTTTATTCAAATCCTATTCTCCAACAAATATGCCAAAGCAGTCCAAACCAAAAATTCAACATATGCCCAATGGCTCCAATTAAAAACTTACATTTACAGCTTGTACCAACTGCAAAAAACATCAAGAAATCCAAAGCAGACTTTATAAGGACCAAATGCACCAAGCTTGTCTCCTGTCCTAATGGAAGTCATGCCTTCTGGTCATCTGCTAAGGTTGTGGAACACAACTTCTGCCCCTCCATGTTTCCACCTCTCTCTCATATCCTGATGGTACAATTGCAACATCTCCCAGAGAAAAAGGCAAACCACTTGGCATCAGTTTTTATCTCCAACTCTTGCACAGACAACCAAAACAGAATTTTTTCTACCATTCTGATAGACAGACATCAGAGAGTGGTGTATAGTAGAGTGGAATCAAGGTGAATGAGGGTGACTGGTGGAGTGCCCCAGGATTCTGTACTATAGCCTACCACTCTTTAATTTGTACTTTAATGATATAGCAGATCTGAAGGAGGATATTCAGTTGTTTGCCGATGATGCGAAACTAGGGAGGGCAATAGTCGATAAAAGGTGATGTAGTTATCTTACAAGATGGTTTAAATAAATTGGCAGTTTGGGCAAAGGAAAATTGTTGTCAATTCAATGTTGTAAAATGTAAGGTAATGCACTTCAGGATGAAAAGATTACACACTTTGTATCATATTGATGGTACTACTTTACAGGAAATTGATGACACTGGAGATGATGGTGGATAGAGATTTGAAATTCAGAGGACACATTGCAAGAGCTGGAAAAATAGATAGAGGATTACTTGAATTGAACACAGACAGAGATAGGAAGATCATTCTCTCTCTTTATAAGACTATGATTCTGCCACATGTTGACTATCGTGCACAGATTTGGTCACCTGCATTTATTTGGGATCGAGAGGTTGTGGGGAGGATTCAGAGACAAGTGACAAAGCTGGTGACAGGTCTGTGGAATATTCATGATGAGGATAGATTGAGGGTGTGTGTGGGTTGCAGAGTTTAGCTGACAGGCAGAGGAGAGGGGATATGGCAGTACCTTATAAGTTACTAAATGAAGTCCATAAGATTGACACAAGAAATTTTTCAATACATAGGGAGTAGGGGAAAAACAAGGGGTCAACTTAGAAGTTGTTAAACAGTGTGGTTAGTAAGGTTGTGCAAACTAGGTTCTTTACTTAGTAAGTGGTGAATGAGTTGAATGGATTGCCAGAGGTGGTTGTGAGTGCCCCAACAAACAATGAATAAGTTTAAAGAGATGTATATGACATGTATCGTGTTAATGGATAGAGTGGGTCTCCTGCAGTGAGTCTTTTGACTCCATGGAGTACCCTTATAAATTATAATAATAATTCCTGAAACTATCCATAGTATGCCTTAGCATACTATGGATAGTTTGGTAGCAAGCTTTTGTCCATCCAATTTGAAAAAAGGGAAGACAAAAGTCAGCCACCAAACTATTGCCCTATTGCTCTGACCTCAATACTCTCAAAAATAATGGAAAAGGTCATCGATAGCCAACTGTTTCTAATTAGAGATCCTCTGATTACTTACTGATCAACATACATTCTGCAACAATTCTTGTTTCACAGCAGACCACATTGCTGACCTCATCTACCTTTGGACGCAAGCCACAGAAATGTTTGGAGAAACTCAAACAGTCGCTCTTGATATTTCCAAGATATTTGATTGAGTATGTCATTGTGGCTTTCTTACCAAGCTACCATCCTATGGTATTCCTCCCTCCTTATGAATAGATTGCAAGCTTTCTCTCTGGCCATTCACTCCATGTTATTATTATTATTTCGGGCAACTCCAAGGAGTCGACAGACTCATCCAGGGAGGCCCTAGCATCATGTCAAGAACAACTATTCGACATTCACACAGTATCTATCATACCTCGCCTTGAACTCATTCACGGTCATAGCACCTACAACAGACTCTGGCAGCTTATTCCACTCATTCACCACTCTCCAAGTAAAAAACCTAGCTCTAACACCCCTGCTAACCACATTCTTGCCCAGCTTCCATGTATGGCCCCAAGTCCTCCCACCACCAGTCCTATTCTCAAAAATATCTTCCGAATTAATCTTATAGAAACCCTTCAGTAATTTGAATGTCTCAATCATATCACCCTTTTTCCACCTATCAACCAATTTTTGCAACCCACAAATCTTCAACCTGTTCTCATAAGGTTCATTCCTCAGACCTGCTATCATCTTGGTCACTCATGGATGGTTCCTTTCATCAAATTTCTCAATTAATGCTGGTGTACTCCAGTGCTCAGTACTGTCACCTACACTCTTCTTCTATACATTAGTGATCCTGACATCCAGTCCTATTCATAGATTTGCTGATTATGGCACTCTTTTTCATTTTCAAAATCTTGTAGTGCTCAGGTAATTCTCATGTGAGATCTTCTTTAACCACTCTCCTAAACACTGATCTCCTTGCCATTCTCAAGTGGGGATGAGGATAAATTGGTGAATTTTAATGCCACCAAAATGCAATCCTCTCTCATTTCTAGAAAGAAAGATGATTCTACTCTCTCCTTCACTTTGGACAATATTCCTCTTACCAATCAGGACCAGGTCTCTCTCCTTGGGTTCTCTCACATCCAGTCTAGCCTAGTATGAACGCATCAGGTCCACAGCTTCTTCAGCCTCCAAAAAAATAAATTGTTCTTTTTCATTCCAAATAGTACTTCTCTGCTACTCAACGTCTGATGCTTTATAAAGCTCAAATCCGCCCAACCTTAGAAGACCCATTTACAGTTCAATTTCAAACTCATCAAACCAATTTCTTATCCTCTGCATTCAGTTCCTACACCTCTGCAATTTGGAACTGTCTTTCTCCAATGACTACAACTTTTAGGTTTTCAAAAAAACACATTAACAAATTCTTCTCTTCTAACTACCTACCCAAAAACGACACTCTTGTGTCATATTTCTTGAGCCCTCTCAAGTGTGGGACTGATATAAAAAAATAAATAAATAAATAAGAAAATATTAAAAAAATTGAAATTTTACTTCTCGAAATGGAAATTCAAATATTTTTAAAAATCCCATTTTTTTTTTAAATGATAGTAAATAAATCAGCTAACGCCTTTTATTCCCTTATAGGAAGTAGGCGAGGCCTTTTAACCCTATCTAGCTTTTGGAGACTGAGTGGGCAGTTCAATCTCCACTGGTAGCCAATCAGAGATAGCTGGCCCATGTCTATCACTAATTATAGCAGCCACGGATGAAGAGGTTGGCAAACAAGTGCTACCATCTCTTGGTACCTAACCCTAACAAGATAGGTTACTGTCTGACATAATGTGGGTACTACGGTCGATTTTCTTGAGTTTACGGGATGAAAAACCCGAGTTTCTGGGAGGAAAAACCCGTTTGCCCATGCCAGAGATCGACTAACTCGGAAATCAGTCAAAGAAAGGCTTAGAAAAAGTTCCTCCAGTCGGAGACTAGACTTGAACTTAAGTCTGACTTCAAGCGACCAAGCGCCACTTCCACTGAGCTACACAGGCCTACTAAAAAAAAAAAAAGATAGTTAATACTTTAATTATTGCCAATGTTCTAATGTTGACAAAAATTCTCCACCTGTATACCAACAAAATAATGTCAATCAAATACCTTCTAAACCTGCAGCAAATTTCTAACTTGCTCCAATACCCAGTTTACTTTTTTTAAATGTGATAGTTTTATTAGACATCACTAATTTTTTTTCCCCGGATGAAGCAGGTAAAATAATCGAAGAATTATTAGTCGAATTATGCGACCTGTAGAAATGCCTGTGAATCGGTGAAAAAAAATAGCGAATCGGTCGTTTTTTTTCACCGATTCGCTATTTTAGACGTACTCTTTTTTCCCCTGGAAAACAACAGGTGCTAGTAAGCATTTTTTGCTAAGAGCATCCGTAAGTCGTCCGGCACTGTCAATAAAGGTGACGGTACTCTGTACCGTCCCGAGAGAGAGAGAGAAAAACAACTGTCTAATACAATGATGAAACGTAGTTTAAGAAACTGATTTACAACGTACCATCCACACTTGCTGCCCACTGTGGCGGACTGACAAGGTTCAACTTAAAACTGAAGTTACTGCAGCTCGAATTTTAGTCCTAGTGATTCCTGTAATTAGCGACTATTTAAAGTACTTAAGTGTCGCTGTGGTGACTCCAGTTACTTTCGGGTTCTTAACATTCTTTCAAGGTCAATGAAAGCCACTTGGAAGTATTGGGGGGGGTCATACTGAATAATGTTTATATCCCCCCCCCCCTTCATAGGCAGAACAATTAATAAAGAGAACAGAACTCTTAACGGCAGTTTTCTGTTCCTGTAATAAGCCACGCTTCCCCTTCTTCATAAATGCACTTGAAGGATTTTTTGGCATTAACTCAGAAACTGAGCATCGGAAAAACCTTTCGACGAATCCAAGTCTACAAAGTGATTAAATCTTCGAGTTTAATTCTTTTTCTTTGAAATTATTAGCTGGCAATTTCAAGTAAGCGCTCCTTCTCCAAGTCCACCCATTTAACTCCATTAAATTCATGTTAGAGGCTTAATTAAATAATGTTTTTAATTCAGTGCTGTTAACACACGAATAACTTCATGAGAGCCGAATTGAGTGATTGGGTTGGGCTTGACTGATTTGAATGACCGAAACAACTAAGGTTATGTGAGCAGTGTATTATGTCTGTTAATTGCCTGCTCCGCAGCGGAAATGTCTGTATCATAATCACGAAAGATTCACATACCACAGTATCTGAATCAAACGTTCTGAATCAAATCAATAAACAATGGCCGAATAAATAAAGAATGTATTTTTTAAAAAAGCAAGCCCCTGCATAATTGCGTCAGTATCCGTGTTTAATGATTTTTTTTGAAACTGCATTGTATTTTTACATGATTTTGCATTCCACTTTTTGCGGAAGTAACCGGCTGGCTAGTTCTAATAAAAAAAATACATCAAAAAGCAAAATACCTATTAATAATAAACTAAATAAATTTATAAATTACAATTTTAAGCTTAAAATTATTAGAATGACAAATGGATCAAAGAAATTCCCATCTCTAACCACGCTGCTTTCTTTCTCTTGCAAATGCGCATCGGATTCCTGGTCGCAAAGGGTGTTGGGCAACTGTCTCTTTCGTCCAACGGATAAGAGGTCTCTGATGACACCAAAAGACATTATTAGTCCGATTAAATTACACATTATTTAGCACCAAAATTTGGTAAAATGCTCGTTATTTATACGATACAGATGTATGAATACCACAAATATTAGCTACTAGCATTTGATTAAAGTTTTTGATTTTATTCCCAAGGTAAAGTGATTACAAGACAAAAGTTTAGCATTAGAATGAAAACTAATGCATAAGTTAATAAACTGCAGATAACGGAGTTTCTGATAAGAAGTCTTGCACCGTCGATTTATATATGCGTGGGGGAGACACTTTGATGTATTGAGTAACACTAATCTTTGTTTGGTAAGATCACTACTAGTAATGATAAAAATATCCATTGTGAACTATATGTTTTGCAACACACCACAGTAACCTTGAACCACTTACGTTATACAGATAGTAACACCACGACATACGTTATACAGGTGTGACAATTTTCTTTTAAATATAAAGCGGAACTATTTGCGAAGTTTAAATTCGAGCTACCTTAAAACTGAGTATATGCAAGTGGGAAAATTTACAAGCCGAGAATGTGAATTTAGGTGTCATTTATAGAATGCTCCGAAGAGGGAAAAGTAATAAGTATTATCAAAAGTAAAAATAGCGAAAATTCTCATATAAACCGTTCTTATATACTTAGAAATGAATGAAATACATCCGCTCTCACGTATTAATATGCTATATTCTGAAACTTGGTACATGCATTCACAAAAATCACTCGATCATTTGTAGTCGTCTTAGTTTTAAACGAGTAATCTTGTAGTGTAGATTCAGATTTCAAGCCAGACCGAATTTCTTAGGTTTTAAATGGATAAACATTTTATCCTGATATCCCATAAGTAGCAGTGCGATTTCCAATAAGAGCACATTTTGGAAAAAACTTAACCTAACTTCGTGTTGTATAACAAATAGCTGTTTGAGGCACACTGTTAATAGCGATTTACAAACACCGTAACAGCTAAATCCCTTTTCATTCGCCTACTGATATGTAATTCAGCTGTACTTCAAACCGCTGAGTAAACAAAAGCACATATTCGAGAGGACTTTTTAAACTATAATCATTTTTTGTAAGGCCAGGTACTACATATGTAATATTCCGATCTCATTTTAAAAAAATCATATGTAAAAATATGCGAAATACTGAGAAGGCAGGTTGTGCTTGTTAGGAAGTACGGCCGAAGCAGCTAAGGCGTGGGGCCAGTGCATTTATGATAATACATTGCGTGTGTTCTGGCAGGTTGCCTATTTCGTGGGATAAAATAAATATTAGTGGTATTATTGCTGATATGTTATGATTATGACAGGATACACATTAACAGTTCCTTTCTTCTCTCTCTCTAATCACCTGCCCATACAATATGTAATAACACTAGGGCTTCAAGGCCTCTCTCGTCTGTGGAGATATGTATAATTACAGGAAATGTAACTTTATTCACATTTTCAAACTTAAGTTATTTACTGTACTTTTTTTCTCTATGATTGGATCTATGCTTAAAGAGGAGTGATTTGAGATTATACTTTCATATATTGCATAAAGAAGTCACAAAAGAGATCCAGAAAAACCCGCAGCATGATATGATATGCAAGCTCGTCTGAAAATTCAGAGAAACGGGATCTATAGCTCAGAATAATTTAACTGACAATATTACGTCAGTTAAATATGACGATATTTAACTTTCGATTTCAACAAATTGAAAGTTACTCGAAAATGAATGGAAAGGAAATGCTTACTGCGATACTTAGAGACAGGGTAGGTATACGGAACATTATGAAATACGTCATGTACTCAAAGTGGGGGATAGGTTCGGTACATCACAATATATAGCTAAATTATCAAAATAACAGCATGGCGAGCAGCAGAAGGGAAGAACAAAGAAAAATGGCAAGATGAAATTAAGAAAATAAGTAGAGTGCTGTAGATGAGAAAAAACTGAAAGGAGCATGAAATGGAGAAAACCGGGATAGACCTTCGTTCAGTAGTGAAATGATCACGGTTGAAAAAGAAGGTTAAAATGGTAAGTCTACGCATACTGCTACAGATCACATTGTTCCACTGATTGCAATCAATCATTTGTAGATGTTTTATCTACTTCAACCTAAAAATTCAACTATTTCATTTTAAAAAATCTCACGTGTAAAAAATTGAGCCAAGTACTGAGGAAGCAAGGGGTAAAACAATGTCAGCCAAGTAGCCGTTTCCAAATAAGCATCTCCTTGACCAACGCTAATGTTTAAATTAATTTCTGAAATGTAAATTTGCCTTCTCAAATTCGAGCAGTAACTGATTAAAAATGTCAGTAAAGTATAATTTTTAAATTTCAATTAACTTCCTGCTTTCATTGCTTTGTTCGCGTTACTATTACCTCAGACTCCAAAGAGTGAAGGAACCATTTAGAGAGGCCATACATCATCCATACCAGCTGTCTGTCATACTTTCTCTTAAACTGATTCACAATGGATGAACGCGCTACTTCAACAGGCAAACCGTTCCACTAACTCACTGCTCTGCCAGAGAAAATTCTAGCTCTTTCCTTTCTTAGCTGCCATAAGTTTTGTAACTGTTCTTTGCACCATGTCATTAGTTTCCTTATCTTCTCCGAACCCAGGAGACCAAATCTGATCACAGTAGTCCGGGTCAAGACCTTATAAAGAGACAAAGCATGTCAATGTTCGTTTCAATATAGTAATTATTTTGATTGTATTGTATCTGCAATGCATAGGGTGAGAAAGCTTCATCCCACAAATATAATATGCCCGTGAAAATCTTCACGCCAAAGTGCATTTATTTATCCTTTTCTCCTCCGTCCCTATTGGGGCGAGTTGAGGGATAAGTATTTATGGCTGTAGATCCGTGTGTTCACGGGGCCGGTTTGCCTGCGTGCGGATGAAAAACCTCAGATAAACTGGGGGAAAAAACCTGTCCACGCCCAAGACCGGCTAACTTGGCTATGGCTGAGGAAGATCATCCTTAAGCTCTTCACGTCGGCGACAGGAATCGAACCCAGGACACTCCTTCCCCAGGCATATGGTTGCGAAGCGCATAGCCACTAGGCTCACCGCGCGGACGCCAAAGTGCATAACTTTATACTTACTGACATTAAACGACACCCATTATCAATTGCCCAATCATCCAGCTTATTCAAATCATTCTGTAAGCGCTATGTATTAGTAGAATCCCTGATTGCACTGCCTATCTTTGTATTATCAACAAGCAATTAAACATCGCCTGTCAAGATCCTTCCCAACTGCATTAATATATAAGTTGAGTAACAATGGTCCAAGGATTGATCCATAGGGTCGTCATAGATTTGGCATGGTGTCACACCCACGGTATATCGCTATGATACCTGTCCGTCAACAAACCACTTATTATTACAACATGACACCTCGAAAGACTCACTGCAGGTGGGCACTCTGCTCAAATCCGCTACATACACATCCAAGTCAATAGTTTATATTCCAATTCCATATTCTCCAATTTATGCACTGGCCTTTCATCTGGTATTCTATCAAACGCCTTAGCAAAGTTAAACACTATCATAGTATCTATTTTTTTTTTATCCAACTAAGCCTTAACAGTATTATAAAAAAATGAGCAAACTGCTAAAACCTAATGGTAAAGCTATGCTGTTCGTTGCGAAGTATAGTTAGTCTGTCAACCCCTTTCTGCACACGAGTTCTTACCGGTTTTTCTAAAATCTTCACCACCACTCCAGCGATATTGATCGGTTTCTGCACCATCCTTGTAGAACATAGAACAGAACTATCATACGGTATTTCCATTCCTATGGGATCTTTCTAAAGTTAAGATTAAAATTATACAAACACGTCAAGGGCCTAGTCAACTTTCCCTTTAGCACACGTGCATGTATTTCATCTTTTCCTCTTGCCGAATTCTTAGAGGTTACGCAACAGCTCTTGAACATTATTCTCACGAACCTCTGTCTCTTCATCCAATGTAGTGGTAGCACGGTGCGCCATGTTATGTGCATCATATTTTTAATTCTTCGCGTTACAGTACCCTAACGTTAGGGCAATAACTAGCACACGTACACATATAGTATGCATATCGTTGATGCATGCTTTACATGTGTATATGTCGAAGCCTAACCCAACACCTTCCCTAAGTATCCTATTTGTCGTGTTGTCATAGATTTCACGGTATGATATGAACACAGATGGAAAATAACTATTTATTAACTTCGAAGCTAATATTTCGCTGGTATTATGTCCAGCATCTTCAGAGCACACAACACAGAGTTTGTTACAAAAGCAAGACAACCACAATCCGGTGTAACAGTGGGGCTAGTATAAGTAATTGCAACGTGCAACACAAGACTAAAGTCCTAATATAAAAGTAATAAAAATTAATTTGGTCTTAGGATGACTGTCTCCCAAATCTTTGGCAGATTTATACAGCCATACTTGTTAAGGTTGAGTATGTTTTAAGGCTTCTGTTGATTCCAGGAACAACCTCTCTGACTTGTAGAAATAAAAAAAATTCAAAGTTTTGAAATAGTAGTCCAAATGATAGTCTTAGAAAGTTTTAAAAAATAAAATAAAAGTAATAAATATTAATTTGGTCTTAGGATGACTGTCTCCCAAATCTTTGATAGATTTATACAGCCATACTTGTTAAGGTTTGGAGTATGTTTTAAGGCTTCTGTTGATTCCAGGAACAACCTCTCTGACTTGTAGAAGCTTCTGTGCATTACTTTTGTTTCTTTCCAATTGATCCCGTGTGCAGGGGTATCCAAAGCATGGTCTGCCAGACCCGACTTGCCATAGTGAAAGTGTCGGATATATTTTTTGTGTTCACTGAGGCGGGTGGTCCACAGTTCTTCCTGGCTGTCCGTAATAGGCTTGATGGCAAGAACAGGGCACTTCATAGTCTATGAAGTGTAAAATAAAGTATAATAAAATACTTTATTTTATTTTTTAAAACTTTCTAAGACTATCATTTAAACTACTATTTCAAAACTTCGATTTTTTTTTTTTTAACCTAGATGGCGCCATATTAGGACTTTAGTCTTGTGTTGCACGCTGCAATTACTTATACTAGTTCCACTGTTACACCGGATTGTGGTTGTCTTGCTTTTGTAACAAACTTTGTGTTGTGTGCTCTGAAGATGCTGGATATAATACCAGCGAAATATTAGCTTCTAAGTTAATAAATAGTTATTTTCTTATCCATCTGTGTTCATATCATACCGTGAAATCTATTACAACATGTCTGACGAACACATAAGCCTATCTACGCGTATCCTATTCGTCATTCGTTGATGCATCCTCCATGCAACCATGTTCCTTGAAGGGCTCGGAGGTAAAGTACGAGTATTTTGATGTCTTGGGCACTAAGACTACCTGTGCATCATTACAGAACTTTACAAACTTCTATTTGAGATAGTATAGTCTGCCCACAGTTGAGAGAACTGTAGCTGGCAGAGTGCCAAGAGTCGATTCATGTTCGAGGAGAGAAAACAGTAGGTGATGTACGAATTCGTCACCAACACGCAAAAAATCATGTGCTGTATATACGTAAAATTTTCCAACTGTTATACTAAAAAAATAGTTACCACTTTAAAAACAAGAATGTTCATAAGAGAAAAGCTAATTTTCCAACATGTAATAATAAGCACTCATCCCACCAAACGGACTGATTACCCTATTATCGGAATGTATTCGCCATTACCATGCGCAGAAGTGTCGAGGGTTCTCATCAGCAGTCTAATTTTTTTTTTATAATAGCAGCCGGTAGTGAGCCATATTCTTCTAAAAAATGGATTTTAATACCCGGATTAGAAACATAATCTTTATGCTTCACAGACTTAGATATCAGGACGACACTACCATCTACTGATGCCAAAAGATCTGACTTTCTTATACTGCTCATACTTTGTTCGCTCCTTTATACTATGTTAAGTAAAGGATTCTGAAGTAGGTAAAAAATGTCATATCCAAGAAATGGTTCATGCATTCGGCAAACTATCTGTGTAGGGATGTGGACTCACTAAACAATGCACGCTGCTAAAACCAACATTCATTGAGAAATGTGCTTAATGAAATATCATTAAAACTTACTATGGTTAAGAAAATAGATATAAAAAATTAAACATGCTATTTAAACGAGCATGATTTCACTCCAATGGAAAAGTACAGCTGTTGACCAAGAAATTCTTGTCAAATCTTATTTTTCATGTCTTCCTTCGCGACATGAATTAGACAAGTGCTCCTTCTCATTAATGATTCCAGTAATGGTACCGCTCCCTGAACAGCAACGGCCGACTTGCGACACGAGGAAAGATCAACACATTTCGTATAACTATTTTGAACAGATGCTGTGAGTCCTTGTAAGCAGTCTTGATCAGATTATATTTTTGGGTGGCATTATGCGCGAAGGTTGATGTACGTGGTTTACGATAAAACATTGAATACCAGCATCAAGGATAGTTTTTGTGGCTCATTTCTCCAGTGGTTTAATCGTAGGATGAACACTGGAGGGGGAATGCTATTCTCCTTTTTTTAAATGTTTCAATAGCAGTTAGATAATGGATTGCCCTTGGCAGTTCTTTCAAACTTGATGACAGTATTCTAAAATTTGCAATCAAGTGGATCTTTGAAGAGTGGACTGTTGGTGAAACTCCTCTTGGTCAAACTGGCCATTCATCTGAAAAGCAGATCCCTGAACATCAAAGACTACACCCATAGGACATTCTTTAAATTATTATTGACGCATCTTCCAATGAATTACACAAGCCAGAGGTTCCCAAAATTTCTAGGTTCACGGGGACCCTAAGCCAAAGCAGCACCCTACCAGTCCGAAACTCGGGGGGGGTAAGCGCCAGGGGGAGGACCCCTTTGAGTTTTCACAATTCGAGTCATCAGAATTCAAGAACCGGCCTACCAGTCCGGAACTGGGGTGGAAGATTCCCCCCCCCCTTTTTTTTTTTGTTTAAAGACTCGACACTCAGGGCTACCCTGAGTGTCGAGCCTTCGAAATTCGAGTCATCAGAATTAAAGGAAAACCGGACTACCAGTCCGGAACACGGGGGGGGGCCGTAGGTGCCAGGGGGAGGATCCCCCTAGTATAAACAAATTTATTGCTAGCATACTAATAAATTATATTGCATATTGCACAAAAAATGTTATAAAATTTGTACAAATTAAATAGCAATACGTTTTTGGCAAAAGTTACAAATTTCCAAAGGACAAAGTTAAGGAATTAATGTACAGTGTTTACAGAAAACTATGTGAAGAGAATTTCCATTTGTAATATGTCCATCCCGAACTGCAATGCAGCTCTCATAACGTCGTACGTGCTTAGCACCGAGTTATTCAGCAGTTCTTGAGGCAAAGTGGCTCACTACTCCTTCATAGCAAGGATAAGGCTTTGTTCGTTTTCCGGAGGGGGAATATCGACCAGCAATGTATTTCCCTATTGCATCCCAAACGTGTTCTATGGGGTTGAGATCTGGGAAGAGTGCTGGCCACTCGATTAGATTAATATCCTCGGTCCACTGCTCGTTTACGATGTGGTGTGGCAACTGTCACCCATAAAAACGGACTGTCACCAAAATAGGGAATAATTCCCTATATATAGGGAATAATTCCAACAAAAAATATTCATTCACCAGTCACAGTCCCTTTTTCAAGCACTTAGACCTCGGTGAACCCAATTAAGCATAATGCTTCCCCACACCATGACCTCCACCGCCATCTATCCTTATCAAGAATATTCTTGCGATGATAAGCAGTACCGCTTTCACGTCGGATCAAGTGTCGTGTAGAATCGGAAGAAAGACTAAAACGATTCTCATCTGTAGAGTACATTAGCCCACTGATGTCTTATTCAAATTTTATGGATACAACACCACTGAAGACGTGCTCTATGAGCTGTGGATAAAAGGAAGCAGACTACAGGCTACTTGTCACAGTTTGTCGAGATATCCGCGTACCTGTGTGCTTGAATGGAGACGACTTGCAGGCTGACCTACCATGGTGCGTCAATTACGTTTTGCTGTTATATCCAAAAATCTGTCTTCATGCTGCGTGGTAGAATAAAGGCGTCCTCTTAGCAAACGTCTGGAACACATTCCATTGGCTTGAAATGCTGCCCAGAGCCTGGATACAATGCTATGCGAGATTCCAAATGCTCTGGCAATATCATTAATTCTGAGGCCTTCAAAGCTTTTCAATAATTTTTCCCCGCGTGAAATCATCTAGGTGATGTCTTTGAAACATAACAGATATCCAAGTTTGCAAGTTTATTTCTTCAGGAAAAGAGCTTCCCTCAAACACAATTCGTTTGGTGCAGTCCTTTGCTCTTTATCCAGTTGAGTGATACCACGTGATCCTTAGGGCGCGATTAGAAAATTTGAATGTGTACCCGCTTTCTGCTCGAAATCGTCGCTTATGCAAATTTCCACAAGCTGATTCGCCTGAATTTGTGGTTGTAATCTTCAGAAATAGTATTCGTCTTTAGGTTTTGGACAACAGTTAGTTAGCTTGGCATTAGGAACGCCCACTTAATAATGTGTTGGTCCACCTCTCTGTGCAATCATGGCTCGCAGACGTCTAAGAGCAGATTCCAACATGTCGAACATCCTCCATGCGTAACTCGACCCATGTCCGCTGTAGCAACTTCGTCAGTTCACGCTCATCCGTGGAGGAGGATCAGCAGTTCCCACACCCCGTTCTAGCATATCTCACATATATTCAATTGGGTTACAGAAAGGGAGTTTCAGGTCCAAGGCAATGTGGCAAATTCGTTGCCGTTTTCCTCCAACCACTTAGTAGTTGTGCGAGTTCGATGACAAGGTGCGTTGTCCTGAAAGATGGCAGTGTTCTGGGTAGCCTTCTGCAGATATGGATGGAGATGGTCATCTAACAGGTCCCTGTAACGTTCACCATTCAGCATTTGTGGGATGATAACCAACACCAAGGGCATGCCAGGAAATTGCTTCCTAGATCATAACACCACTTCCACCGGCCTGTTGATCCCCAATTGTGCAACTGGGGTAAGGGCTTAATGCTATTTACACTAAATGCGAACCTAGCCATCAGCATGGTGCAGAAGGAAACTGGGTTCATCACTCCAGGCAAACCTTCTTCCATTTGTCGAGAGTCCATTTTTCCGACGTTTCTTGGCCCATGCGATGCCTGGCTGTCATCATGGGTTCCCTTGTTGGTCTCCGACTGTGGAAACCCAGGCGAATGGTGCATGTGGAAATTGGTCGAACTGTTGTACTGGTGAGCAGTGTGACTGTTGCACGTTGTTGCTGAGATATCAGTCGTGACACCCGATGCCCCCCCCCCCCCTCTAGGATCAACCATGCGTGGCTGACCAGTGTCTGCTGGATGTCTGTTCATGGTTAATCCAGTCCTGGTATACCAGTAGTAACCAACAAGTGCGGCTATTTCCGAAATACTGGCACCAGCCCTGATTATATAGAGTATAGGTGTGCCCATTTTTAATAGTTGCGCATGATGCTGATATGGTGCTTCGTTCGCGCAGAATATGTAAATCTCGGGGGGGGGGGGGGGGGAATGCTAATGCAAAGCTATGTACATAAATACGACGATTTTAGCTACAAGAGATTGGTGTGAATCAATAGCTAAACTTATCTCGCACTACTGTCGTAGCAGTTGTTAAAACAAAGATAAAGTTCTAAGTATAGCGAAAAGTGCTACACTGGTTAATAATACGCATAACAATGTTATTGCCGAAATGGAGAAACTTTTAATGGTGTAGATTGATGACTAAAATAGTTGGCATGTTCCCTTAAGCTAAGCTATTCAGAATAAGTTCATTTGTGTACATGACTGCTTGAAAGCGTTACTAAACCATAACATGTACTTGTGTGAAAAGACAGAAGGAAAAAAAAAAAAAAAGGACAATAATTTGCTACACGACGTGTTCTGGAACCTAAAGTACCATATGACCGGATATGACTGTATATACAGCAATCGTTTTATAAAACAATAGGTGCCGGTACATATTCACCGCTAGCAGAAAAGTTTTAAAATTAAAATGATACGGCATTAGCATCCGTATGTTCATGTTACCCACTGTCTATAAGGTGCCTGTAAGATGTAAAAAAAAAAAAAAAAAAAAAAAACATTGCATATAACTGTATAATATACTGGGGGAAGAGTCCCAACCCTCTGAGTTCCGGGTTGGTAAACCGGTTCTCCATTATTTTGAAACGTCCAACAAATTGTTGTCTCATGAAGGCAAACACATTGTTGGACGTGAAGCGTTTCAAATGTCGGCTTATCTTTTTATATATAGAGAATGGATATATATATATATATATATATATATATATATATATATATATATATATATAAGCACACACACATGTATATTCCCCACCCGTGGCAGTAATGTACTGTAGGCTTACAACCTATGGTGTGTATTAATACTACTGTGCGAATACGTTAACCATTTGGTCAACTAAGACGTTTCCCAAACTGGGGGCCGTAAGTTTTGTTGAGGGGACCGTGAAATAATGAAAACAAATTTAAAATGTTTTAAGACTAAGTAGTTTTTTTTTAATCTTAAAAGAAACGTATTTAATTTTTATTATTTATTTTTTAATGGGGGGAAAATCACACATTGGTGTTGATTCACAAATTTTGCTTCCTGCGTATCTCGGCCTTAATGAATATTAGTAAATATATGCTTATTCATGTAAGTTTCATTTCAAAGGCATTGATAAGAAGCATAAAAAAGCTTACAAACGCAAAATCTTGAATATAAATACAGTATGTCTGTATTACGATTTTTTTTCGATGGGAGGCCGTGAAATATTTTAATTTTTCCAAAGGGGGCCTTTACATCCATAAGTTTGGGAAGTACTGAACTAAGCCACTCAAAGCGAAATGTGTAAAACTTTTTATTTTTCACTTATTACACGTTTCTTGCCTTCCCCCCCCCCAGTCTTCTCCCAATTCTTATTGGAATCGACATATTAAAGTTTGAGTTCGCATGCTAATCCTATCCACTTTCTGTCCAAGCTGACAGTGGCAGGTAATGTTTTCACAAGCCTATTTACAGAAGGAAAAGCCCAGTTATTGGAGGGGAGAGAAGAGAGGAAATACTCACCGCCCTGTCGAGGTCGGCGAATTTATTACCCCCCCCCCTCCTCCTCCACACACGCTTTTTTTTTTTTTTTTTTTTCTCGCTGTAGACGTCCTTGCAAAAGGTTTCCTCGAATTGCAACAAAAGTGAAAGCCCAAGTCTTTCCAACCAAAGAACATCCTCGAATAAATCAGGGTGGTTGTGTTTCTTTATAAATTAAAGAACGCTATTGCAAAAGCACCATTCAATGATTCTAAGATCGTTTCCTTCTGGCTAACTGTAAATATTTTATTTCCTGATCTGACACTACAAATGGTCAGAATTAAACGACCAAACAAACTTTTGTTGAAATTAAAGCTACAGTAAATAAGGCTATAACATCAGAGTTTTATGTCTGTTAACTGTTTATTCTTCTGGCCGGTGTGTGGAATGTTTCACACACCGGCCAGAAGGAAAGTTTTCAGAAGGAAAACCCTACCACTTCTATGGTTACAGGCGTTTAAATCACAACCTATGAATACTAGTAGGTCGAGCAGCACCTGTAACTACACTGACAAACCACTCAAACAAAATTGAATACTTACAGTATGTTAAAGTGGGACTTCATAAAAGCAGGCTGGGTAATTGAAACTCGGACTAGCTTGCAGAAATCTTCACAATGAACGCTAGATAACGTTTGGAAGGTCGTTATTAATGTATCGCCAGAAGTCAATCTAATCGAGGAGGGTGTCAGTTATACCATCCAATTATGTGCGTCATTTATATACACTTTTATAATTAATCATGAGTGTCAAAGAGTATGAGACAATACTGTATACATAAATAATGGCTGAAGAGATAAAACAATTGTGGGAAGGCTTAACATAACTATTCTGATTTTCAAACTGTTTCAGAAATGTGAAAAAAGAAAACAAAAATCATCTTTTCTAGAAAGGATTGCCAGAATATTAAAGCGTCACATGTCGACTTCATTACAAGTATATTACAAAACTGACACCCCCAATCCTTGAAAATATCAATGCAATTTACGCAGTGATAACAGAACCACCGTGGAATATGAAAGTTATATTAAAAACCTGATAATTGTAATGATAAAACTATCACTTACCTCCGTGAACATGTTAATCACAATTTCATCACAAAAAACCAAACATCACAGTAAACACTCAAAGGAAGAGGGGGGGGGGAAGCATAAAACACTGCAAATTACCGAGACTTATGCACGCTAGTCAGACAGGCAACCGCCCACCTCAACTTAACAAGTGAAATCCCTAGGTTTACAACGGACCGCGTGCTGCGCGACACAGGTCAGAAGTAGCGTGCTGTTAGGACTAGTCGGGTATTTCAAGTGTGCCCCTTGATCGTTTCCGGTGTCGCCAGAAGGGTCAGGGAGTGGCAAGGGTAGGAGGGACGAAATCCGTGTTATGTCATCATAGCCTTGTATCTGGTTATGATAACTTGAAAACAGCTGTCCTGCCGGAACTATTAACGACGCAACTCGTAGCAGATGAGCATTCGGAGTATATATTAAAAAGAGAACTAAAGCTACTTTTCATAATACAGCAAGGAAACTTTATTTTTATGAAAAAAAAAGTTTTGAATTTCAGTTGAAAATAATTAATCCTAAGCTTTAATGACATCTTAAATCAATAAAAGAAAATCTTCATTTAACCATTATGGAACAGAAAAGAGTTAATTTCTTGAACAATTATTCAAGAAATGATCTTATTCTTTATTTCACATAGCCACATAATTTATTCCTAATCTTTGTAATCTCTAATTGCTCACTGCTTCCATTAATGATATATCCGCACTCTTTCCTGATTGTCTGCGCTCAAGTTTATTATGTCGAATCTCCCAAATCGATTCTTGTTTTGCATTCTCCGCACGTGATAGTTTAACAGGGTTGTAAAGGTCAAGGTTTGGGTACACGGTGTAGATAACGTGATCGTTACTGGTTGTTAACACCCGACCTTTCAATCTCAAAGCACCATTTCTTCGTTGCTCTCTCCGAACAATTGCTTCCAATCTGCTATTATCAATTTGACCTACCTACTTTATAATAAAAAAAAATAAAATCCACATCGATTTACTTTCATAAAACCATTGATAATCTTACATTTTTTTTTGTAAAACTGAAACAGGAAGTGCTTATTTCTGCATGTACAAAATTTCAGGTGGGATGATGTTATTGTGAGGGGAGGGGAAAAAAAATGATAGAACTTGGTGTCACAAACATAATTGATATTCAAAGCATGACCCTTAAACATTATTAAAATTCACTAAGTTTCTGAGTCATTAAAATTTCCATTTGTACAACAACTTCTTAAAACATTTTCTACAAAAGTATAAATCAATGTTAGCATTCTCCGGTAATGAAGCATGATTAGCTCAAGGAAAAATAAAATTACATATACCGTATTTACTCCAATATAACTCGCCCTAGTTTATACCTCGCACCCCTGATTTTACTTTACAAAAAAAAAAAAAAGTTTCCAATACGAAAAAAAGTTTAAAACTTTAAGAAATAGACAGTGAATATTCTTATGGCAGTTTCAGATATTTTAGAATTCGTTTGAAGAGAATCAGCATTTCAACTCAACAATCATCGGCTCGCCTTTGTCATTGTCGCGCGATCTTTTGCTAATACTGCACCAATCATATGCATAGAGATGGATGCAACCAATAGAGGAAATGTGGGAGTGAGGGCATTGACTTCTTCTCGCTCTTGAATTGCGTGGGGGTGGATTAAGTTTAAGAGACCATCAATAGAAAACTGTTGCGCAAAACTGGATTTTGAGAGCTTGCAACATGATTTTGCCAGAAATAATTAATTTAATTACAGAAGCATTGTCGCTAAAAGATTCCAATATATCACGTGATAAAGGTGAGCGGCCGATCGCGTAAATAACGTTGATAATTAACATTAAAATGCAATAATTTTATAAATAATGTGAACAATTATAAATCATTGTGAATAGCGAGGTTTTAATTATAAACGGCAATTTAGTTTTTTCCTGAAAAATTTTAGTTTCCGAAAATCCCCGCATATATCTCGCACCACGATTTTTTAACTTTAATTTTGGGAAAAAAAAGTGCGAGTTATATTCGAGTAGATACGTTAATAAACACAAGGAAGTTTTAAATTTCTTCGATTACTGATGTCTCATTAAATAAGCTGTTGTGGTTTCAAGATTTACACTTTATTTGATTTATAAAGTCGCTACATTTTCACAATCACAGGAAGGCTACCTCTTATCGTGTTCTAGTAGTTCGTTGCCTACAACGAACGTATTTGGCACCAGAAAGTCAGCTGCCCTAAGAAATGTCAGGCGGTTGCCTTGATAATCTTTACTAGTTTTGCAGTCTAAGGGATCATGAAACTTATAATGCCACATGAAATGAATAACCGTATGTGGAAAGCGAATTAACAAAAGATTTGATGGCAAGAGATTGAACGGAAAGATGCATTATGAGGTAGACTATATGAAACAAGTCTAGAAGAAAAGAATAAGAAAAATCCCGGAAAGCATTCCCGCTATGCTCTTAGAATAACTACATAGTTTTAAGGTCACTACCACCATCATCTTGGAAGAATAATTTCTGATACAGCTACTCAGTCTAAAGTCAAAGTGTAACTATTTAATAATTATTTTGTCACAGGACAGCTAATTTAGAATCCCCTGCTTTGAAGTTTTTCGTCTCACCATTCATCTCCTGTATTTATTGATCTGTAAACCAATCTGACCTCTTTCTCACCAAGAAGCTCAATTATCTGAATCAACAATCTAAATAGTGAAGTCATTTCACCAAGGTGACTTCAATGCCCAAGCTGGACAAAATATAGAAGTTTCTGTAATAACCTAACAAAAATCGTACATCTACCCTCTCGAAATGACAACCCTATTTGCTCTCCCAAAACCCTCATCATTCTGTTTTTAATCAACTGTCCTTCCAGACACACTGCAGGGGGGGGGGGTCGCTGCTCTTCTCAGTAACTCAGGCCATAATCTCAAACAAAACGCCCTTCATCCAGCTACTCACAACTGCATATTCCTTTGGCACTACAGATACCAAGGAGACAACACTTCGAAATTTCTCTTCCTTTCTATGGTCTGACAGCTGTTTCTGCTCTTCTGATTCACACACCTGCTCTTAGCAAGTCAGAAAAATAGGAGTGATGTAGGTAGCGCGATCGGGGAGGATAATATTCATTTTGCGATTGTATTCACTGGTGTTAAGAACGACTGTGGCATTACCCTTATCCGCTCTGGTGATGACGATACTTTTTTCTTTCCGTAATTTCAGGAGAGCTGTGCGTTGGGCATACGATAAATTACTTTTTGGAGGCGAAGAATGAGCAAGGATGTTGGCTACGTCAAGTCTGATGTTGTTGGCTATCTCCGACGGTAAGCGACCGATCGCAAAATGAATATTATCCTCCGCGATCGCGCTACCTACATCCCGCTAGAACACGACCCCACAAAAACACAAGTTAAAAAATTAAAAATCTTACTTAAAAAAGTATCTTCCTGGCCCCCCGACATCACGAAAAAACTTAAACCTTTCCGCTCCCCCCCGCCCGAATTTACGGCTTACCAAAAATCCACAAAGCCAATTCCCCACTCAGACCTATAGTAGATGCCACCAATGCACCTTGCTACAGACTGTCTAAACAGCTGGCCAACTCTCTGACCCCCCCCCTCACTGGAAGGTCCACTTCCTATATAAAAAACTCGACCCACTTTAAAGCCCTCATAGAAAATTTAACCTTGAATAAAGCAGACATATTGTAAGCTTTGATATCTCCTCTTTGCTTACTAATATTCCCTTAACTGATACCTTATCTCTCTTACAAAAAGTTTTCCCTTCTGACATCTTAGATCTCTTTTCCTTTGCCATTAACTCTGGGTATTTTTCTTAGAAGAACAAAATCTACAAGCAGATAGAGGGAACTGCCATGGGTTCCCCCCTCTCCCTCCCTTGCTAATTTCTATATGGAAGATTTTGAAAAATGAGCCATAGACTCAGCCCACTCAAACCTTCTATCTGGCTAAGATGTGTAGATGATGTGTTCTCTATCTGGCCTCATGGCCCAGACACATTAGACTCCTTCCTCAGTCATCTCAATAGCCTACATCCAAGAATCCAGTTTACTATGGAAAAGGAAAAGAACAATTGTTTACCCTTCCTAGACACCTTAATCACACGCCTGCATAATGATACACTTGCCTTCACTGTATACAGAAAACCCACACACACAGGCAGAAACATTCACAAACTCTCACACCACCACCCCTCTCAACAATATGGCATTATTAAAACTCTTACCAAGAGAACCCACAATCTTTGTTCCAGTGGAACCACCCTCACTACTGAGCTTAACTACATAAACAACACTTTCCTCTCCAATGGCTACAGCGATCACAGAATCAAAAAAATAATTAGTTCCTCTCCCATTCCCGGTCCTTCTCGTCAACAAGAATTTAAAAATGCCATCACCATACCCTACATCTGTGGCACATCAGAAAAAATAGCCAAGATTCTAAAAAAGTACAACCTACACACAGCATATAAACCCCACCACAAACTTACTACCCTTATCCGTTCTACAAAAGATCAGCTCCCTCCTCTCTCTCTCTGCCTGGAGTTTACAAAGTACCCTGTTTCTGTAAGCTGGCATACTTTGGACAGACAGGCAGATCAACATCCATCCGCCTAGAGGAACACAAGTCTTACATCTGTAAACACAACTATGGTCATTCAGGCTTGGCTGACCATGTCTTGGACACCACCCACAGAGTATCATGGAAGAAAACCACCATGCTCCATCACAGCAAATTCAAGAAAGAGACTATTCTTAGAAGCAGCAGCAGCTCCTAGAAATCAATCAAATCTTAATAAATACAGTTGCATTAAGCTTCCGAAAATTTGGGAAACACTCATCACCAGAGATCCTACTTTATATTCCAGGCCACCTACAACCGCCCTTAGAGGGCGCTCCACCTAGATAGGACTTTAGTGTCACCCACGTGGTTGGGCTTAGTATTGTATGATATTTGTGTTATGTTACATTAGTTATTTTTGTAATCCCCGTAGATGTCCTAGTGACTAGGACGAAATATAGGAAGTATTAAATTCTTTTTAATCCTTTCTGAGTGTTGTAAAAAATCCATTAAACCTCCAACATTATTATTTACATAAACAATCACACTACCATCATCATCACCCTTCCGAACAGTATGACATCCTCAAAATACTCTCTCACCAAGCCAGGACTTTGTTCAAATGGCACAGTACATGAAAATGTGCTCAAAGATCTTCCCGACACCTTTTTTAGCCAATGACTACAGCTCATAGAAAATATTGCATGTGTTCCCCCCCCCTCCCTCCCACACCCACTCTCCAGCAATGAAGAGGATCACAGAAAAATTATTCCAATCCCATATTAAGGGTCCAAATCAGAAAAAAAAGAGCCAAAGTTCTCTGCAGATATGACAATGTCACTTTCAAATCTTCCATTTGGCTAGCTACCTTCACCCATTCTCCTTAAGATCAACTTCATTTCTCTTGCACATCCTGGAGCACATAAAGTTCTTTATATCTGCACTTTAGCTTACTTTGGACAGATTTGTAGATCAGTTAATATTCACCTTGAAGAGCACAAAAATTACATCTGCAATCATCTTTATGGCGAGTCAAGATTGGTAGACCATACTCTGGATACTCTTTCACATGGGATTAGATAGAGGAAAAACATTGATATTGCATAGAAGTCATTATAGGTTTGACAGACCATTTTTAGAATTAGCATCTGTTATGAAGCAATCTCCCAACCTCAATAAGTATGGCTGAATTTTCCAAAGATCTGGAAGACTCATTTTGAGACCTGATTTCTCCAGATTAACTTTATAGTTATTCAGCTCATAGAATGTGCATGTAAAAACATTGGTTCTGTTTCGGTTACAATTTGAACTGTTTTCCGCAATTATTTAGTTCAGCATTGCATGTTCATCACAGTTATAATTGTGCTCTAAAGATGCTTGATAGAAAACAAGGAAGTAGTAAATAAATGTAGTTTAAATACACTTATAAACATATTTTTCCTCTCTTGGTGCTGTTTATACCAATGCTATTATGAATAATCTATGACAACTAAGCCTTTCCATATGTATACATCACATCAATATCTTCCTAAGTATCTAAAAAGCTACACATTCTTTTCCACTCAAGCTATTTTTCAATCACCAAGCTACTAACTCTATACAAATCTCAAATCTGTCCATTTAGGTGGTGAGAATTCTCAATGCTGTTCAGATGAGAACAATTCAGCTCATAGATGCATTTTCCTTATAGACACACTTCAACTTATGGTCATTGCTCCACAGAAATGGGAACCATTATTCCTCCACTTTCTGACAGGTCTGTTAAAACAAGAGCAGCAGCTGCTCAGCATTCCTTTTACGGTCTGAATGAAAACATACACACCAAACTTGATTCTCTTCTTCCTCTTTTCCTTGCACCCTAAACAACACCGATATGCTTATAGGTTCTACCTCTTGTCTATGGGATCAATAAAAAAAAAAGATACTTCAAGAACGGGGAGGTGAGGAGGAGCTGGAAGTGAATGGGCTACAAATGTTTAGAGCATGTAATTCTTGATGTTAATGAATTGGTTAAATAGGATACATGAAAGAATGTGCTAAGGAACTGACAATATATTAACTCCTCCATATACCCCACCTCTGTACACCAAACATGGAACTTTTTTCAGCATTCACTAAAAAAGGGTGATAAAATTCAGCTACCATTTAGATATGTTCTCAATGGAACATCTGTAGGTGGTAGATGTTCCATTGGAATAGAATAAATGGCATGGATAGCATTTTCCACCCAACATGGAGAAAATGCTTTCTACTTAATTAACATGCCATAATTACAGACCTCTTTGCAAATCTGAAGAGACAGCTACTTTTGAGGAGATTGGTTTGAAATAGGATGGTATACATAAAATATTCTATATACAGTGTAAGTATTTACTGTGATATTTCTGGATTATGCAAATAGTGCTTGAAAGATTGCTACATGCATATAGTAAATGGATATGGATAACTGGTTAAGTTAATTAGGGATGCATTCTAATAGATATCCAAAAGTGCACTGAAGAGCTAAATCAGAGAGGAGAATTTTCAGTGAAATTGCAGAGTTTAGCCTTGGAGTACTACTTAATCAGTATGTTCATGATACTACAGTATCATCAACATACTGTAGTATCAGTAGTTTTCAAGAGTTGTTTTCAAATGTCTGCAGTTCTGGAAAACTATAAAAATTATGCTGATGTACTGATACTTTGGGACAATTTCAAATAGTTATTTGGGCCAAGACTGGAGAACCCAGTTCTACATAAACAAAGACAGGTTTATCCTTTGTAACTTGGAAATATAATGCTGTGTATATATACTGTCTAGAGGTATTATACTCCTGGAGGCAAATAAGGAAAAGAATCTCAGAACAGAAGAGAGGAAGCTGGGACATAAAAATATTGAAAAATTAGTCAAAACCATAAAAAGAAATGCTGCTATAATAAAATAACACTAACAAAGAATAGAATCATTCTACTATACAGCACAGACTACACTATATATATAGACTACTATGCAAGATTTGGCCATATTTCAAGAATATGAGCAAGCCTTTGTTGAAAGGGTTCAAAATCAGAGTAACAAAAGAAAAATCAGGTCCGTAGTATGCTAGACTGAGGGATTGTAATTGGCAGAGGCTTGAACAATAGAAAGTGGGTGATATGATCATGATCGAGATAAATTGCTGAAAAGAGCTTAGGAAATAGATACCTAGATCATTTTCAAAGAAGAGTAGGGTTATAAGAACAAGAGGCCATCTCTGGAGATTGCATAATGGGTAACCTGCAACTCTTCAAAAAACAACCATCAACAAACTATCTCAGTTCTCATCCACACCGCATACACTGCACTGATGTACTTATAGGTCCCTCAACCTCATGTACGAGATCAATATAAAAAAAAATAGGGGACAGATTTTTTATTATAATATTTATAATACAAAAATATTACAGCATGAATGGAAATATTTCTAGAAAATTTGGCAAAATACTAAAGCAGCATTTCCTAAATTTAGCTACAGTTGTGTGATTGAAATATGAAAAGAGAGAGAAAGATGGAGAATATGGAACATCCTAGAAATACAGGCAACACAAAAATAAAAATCAAGAATATTTTCATTAAAAATATTTAAATTGTTGTATAATGTTCCAAAGTAAATATTTCATTTTTGATGTCAGTTAAAAATAGTTTTTTTGTGAAGATGTTATATTTTACAAATAACAAATGAGGGCAGAACCTCAGAAGATGAACTGAATTTGTAACTACATGCATTGCCAGGCAGCCCTATAGGATCTGGGATTCATATGGTGTACGAGGCATGTTTTGCATATCATTATCAGCCATTTTCTGTCCACTGCTGGACGAAGGCCTTCCCCAAAGTCCTCCATTCATTCCTATCTTTAGCCTTTCTTATGCCACTGACTTCCTGCTATCTCTTTAATCTCATCCTCCCACCATCTCTTTGGTCTTCTAGTAGCTCTCTTTCCATCTCTAGGATACCATTCTGATATCAACTTTGTCCATTTTTGAGATTTATTTCTTGCAATATAATCTGCCCATTGCCATTTGGATCTTTTAATGCCTGTTATATCTCTCACCCTAGTTTGAGCTCTGATCCATGTATTGTGCTTTCTATCTAGAATGTTAATACCGAACAATGATCTTTCTATTCCCTCTAGCTAATTCTCAACTTGTTGGTCAATTTTTTAGTCAAAGTACATGTTTCACTCCTGTATGTCATGACTGGAAGTATACAACTGTCAAAAGGCAGATAAGAATGTTTTCTTTGAGTTCTTCATGGTGTTTTCCAAAGACTATCCAACCAAGCTGGATTCTACGTATAATTTCTTCTTTACAGTGACCCTCTACTCTGATCTTCTGTTGTAAGTAAACAGTGGAGGTTACTATATCAATTTACTAGTGTTCTATTTGTACTGGCTTTTTGGTAATGTATTTATTATTATTATGTGACACCTCCAAGGAGTCCAAAGACTCATCAAGGGAGGGCACCTAGTCTACAATTCTGTCTCCACCACTCAATCCACCAATTACAGCAAACTGCATCATCTACACCAAAGCCATCTACTGCCCACCACTAGTATTTTCACAGACAATCACAAATATCCATGCCCACGGCAGGATTTGAACCCGCAACCTTTTGGCTGTAGAGTGGATAAGCTAACCACTCGGCCAACCAGGCCAGCAATTATTATATATTATTTTTGTTTTGTCTTTATTTATACCTTCTGTAATCAATTCAGTGATCATTTGTTGAAGTTCCTCTGAAGAGTTTCCTAAATGAACAATGTCATCAGCAAATTGTAGGTAATTTAATTCTTTCCCATTTACCATAATTCCTCTATTTTTCCAATCCAGGTTGTTAAAAATTTCTTCTAGGACTGCTGTAAATAATTTAGGTGAAATGGTATCTCCCTGTCTTTTTTATAGGAAATTTCATATCTGTTCCTAATTTTAAAGATGCAGGTGAATTTTTATATATATGACTACGTATATCAATGCAAATTTTATCAATTCCTTGATTTTTAAGGGCTTCTAAAATAGCCAATGTTGAGATTAAATCAAATACCTTTTGATTTAATAAATGCTAGACCTAAGGGGTTTTGGTGTTCATTTGACTTTTCAATTATCTGTCTTATTACATATATATGATCAATGATGCTGTAATTTTTTCTGAATCCTGCTTGTTCTGGAGGTTGATAAAAATCTAGCTTGTTTTGTATACTGTTGCTAATGATTTTTGTAAAAATTTTGTATCATATAATACATATTATATCAACATATTTATTTACATTTAAATAATAGCACCTTTCAAGATAATCCCTTTAAGTTCATAATGGCCATCACATCTTAAACTTGCTTACGGATGTTGTGCTTACTGCAGCATATTCCACTCACCACAAAAAAATTGCTTTTCTCATTTTCTTACTGACTGCATCTTTGTTTGATTTCCAGTGATTTCCCTTGGTTCTTTTCCCTCCTGACATGTACTGAAAATCTTGTTTTTATATTTCTATGTTTTATGTTTTCATCATGCTTTCTCTCTGCCTATCTGACAACAACACTTTGTCACCCTATCCTTATAGTCAACATTCTAGTCTTAAAATAGCCTTGGTTATCTGCCTTTGAACCAATTCCAATACTTTTGACCCCCCCCTCAAGGGTGCAAAATCCTGGCAACTAAATCTGTGTACAGTACTCCTAATATGGTCTGATCAATTCCTTGCAAAATGGTACAACCACATCTTTGTAAAAATGTACTTCATAATGGAGGAGTACTCCACTCTACAGAACCATCCTCTGAACTATTTAAACCTCCATTTATGCATCCTCTAAACTATTTAAACCTCCATTTATTTTATTTATTTATTTTGTAAATCGCGCATGTTACCAAGGCCGATTTGCCTGTATATGTATTTTTCTCATAATTCCAGCAATCCTTTGTATGCCTTTATTACCTTTTTATAAATAACGAAACCTGTGGTGTAATCATAATTAAAAGAAACACGTATTAACCACAGTGGAAATTATTTGATTGTAAATATTTCATCCTAAGATACTTAGGATGAAATATTTACAATTAAATAATTTTCACTGTGTTAATACGTGTGTTTCTTTTAATTACCTTTTTATGTTCCGTGAACTTTAAATTTTAATCCATCAAATTCCAAATTGCTGTACACCCCCACCAGCACACCTCCATGGCCCGAAGCGCAAAACTTTAATTTGCAACATTATCAAGCGTATTCAGCGCTATTTGTCTATCTAAATCCACCTGAAAATTTAACTAGTTATTATTTTTCATAATTCTCCTCAACTATGCATCTTCAGCAAACAACTGAATATCTTTCTTTACACCAGACGTCATGCTATGAATATATAAGTAAATATTTGCGACATATTTAAAATTTTAGCGTAAAACATACGACTAACAAAAAGTTTTCTATTTCCGTTGAACAGAACATTGGGGGGGAGAGGGGGCGCTGCACTTAAGAAAACGATTACATTGCAGGTAATAATTAGAATACCTATACTATTATTCATATTCAACAAATACATTTATTTCCTTTATAAAACAACGCGAATATTTTAATTCCGTAGAGAAATGACAGCATTTGATAATTTAAATAACGCACAAAGAGCTGCACGTGCGCACACAGTGATATTATATAATGTAACAACAGCACAGAAAGAAAACTCGGTCACAAATGTTATTTCGTTTCGTTTTCGAGCGGGAACTTAAAGAATAGCGAAACAAACCAATATGTCGAAATCGTCGACTATTAAGTAAGAATACTATCCCAAGTACTAACAAACAAGCAACACCTGGTACTGCATCTCCCTTTTTTCTTGGCAGCTGTTCAAGGGCAGAATCGGTTTAGCATATCGTCTTTTGAAATTATTTCTATATTTCACCCAAATAACTACAAACAAGAAAATTTGAGTAACGGAAATATTCGGTAAATCAATTTTATGGAATTCTATGCAGTATAAAACAGTGAGATTTCGAATATGGTGTTTCATTAGAAAAAAGAAAATGCCACAAGAAATTTAATCCCAGAAACATGCATATTGTGGAATACTAGCTTCCACTAGATGCAATGTTTTTTCTATTTGAATTATTAATTTACGAAGATGAAGGAATACTCACTTCACCGTACTTACTCTTAAGAGCATTTTATCATTTCTAAATTACCTTGCTTAACGTTAATGCATTACTATTCTTAGCACTGGCGCTTAATCATATGCATCACTACAAGTACGTACATAGTGACTCAGCTTTGAATCATTCGCAACCTGTTGCTACTAAGTGATGTGCAAACATCATTAAAAGCAATTTACATTTATAACGCGTGAAAAGGGGGGAGGGGAGGGCGGAACTAATAACGAATGAAAGCGGAAAATATAGAATTCAATTTAGAAATATAATTTTTATATAGAATTACATATCATGTAGTTTCACTACTAATTTATACCATGAATCCTTATAGTTGTCATAATTCTAAGTCCTAAATGCAAGGTGGGATCTAGTGTCACCTTGTTGTGATATCAAATGTCATTAAACATACATGCCAGTAGAAATGCTGAATTCAAAATAACTGCTACACGTGCTATTAAAATTCAAGTTTATTTATTTAAGTTATTTTGCAAACTGGAGGCTAAATATTTTGCTCTGTTTTTCACATACCTGCCTTATTCTATATGGCTTACTCTGACTATTTAGAAATTCAACTATTATTTTATTATAAAGTTCATTTCATTGTATCATGCATTTATTATATACATTTCGCTCCATTTTTTTTTTATCTGATCTGCAAACAAAAGGGCTTACAAAACCTAGAACACATCAGTGCCAAGCGTAATTAAGAGGATAATATTGTTGATTTCAACCTCCATGCTGTGAAATTCTTAGAGCCATGCTTGTAAATGTTTACCCCCCCCTTTTCCTCCAAAATAGCTACGTTCAATGTTCAATAACGTTGGAGTACTCAAGTGAGGGAAGCTGTTCCAGAGAACAGTGATATGGATGAAATGAAAGAGAAGTTGGTTCAATAAGTTTGAAGGTAGATGGTGAACAGCAGCTGAACACAAAAGTACCTGCAGAAGAGGCATAAGGCAGAAACTGAAGATCTGTGAGAGAGGGGGTCATCTATGCTAGGAAGGGTTTGGGTGCATCACTCCATTTGTAAAATATTTTCTTAATTTTCAGTCTCATTACTGATCCTTAAACATTATTATTATTAATGTACATCTCCACGAGTTCAATGACTCATGGAGCCCTACATTATAATTCATGCTATACTGCCTATCATACTTCTCCTTGAACTCATTTGCCAATAAAATACTTACAATCACCTCCAGCAATCCATGCCACTTTTTCACTATCCTATCTCCATCCCTGCTAATCGAACTTTCTCATTTTTCTAACAATGATCCCTTTGTCCTTTACTTTGTCATGTACTGAAAATTCTCTCCTGCATCAATTCTGTGGAACACCTTTAGCAATTAAAACATTTCTATCATATCTCTCTCTTCCTTCTTCCATTTATCAATCAAAAATCAATTTATAGATGGAAGAGAAGGATATGATAGAAATATCTTAAACCTACAAACCTATCATCATACAAAGCATTCCATGGACTTGATCCCATCATGGTCACCTGCCTCATCTCCAGGAAACCAAGGTGACCCAATTGAGCACAGGTAATTTATATACAGACATATCAAAAAGGAATAATAACCTCCTGTCTCTCTCTCAATCTATTCAACATCCAAGTAATCTTTTGAGTTCTGCTCACTTTTACAATATACACTACCCCTTCAAATCCCTGCCTACTATCACTTCTAAACCCTTAGTCTCATCAATTTCTTGTAGTACGACCAACCTATTAGTATAATGCATTGCTTGCAATCTTTTTAGTCCAAAGAGCATAACTTTACATTTTGTGACACTGGACTGACTTAATCCAGTGTCACAAAATGTAAAGTTATGCTCTGTGGCCACAATTTTGGATCAGAAAACAACTGAATATTGTCCTTCAAATCATCTCCAACACTACTAATGTAAAAAAATGTAACAACTGTGGGCAGTTATAGCCTTGTGGCACACAAGTGATTAGTTGCTTTTCTTTTATTCTACACCACCATCATATTTTACTCTCTGATGTCTATCAGCCAGCTACTCCACCCCCCACCCCCTTATCCATGTCACCAGCTTCATATTCATCTCAATTTGCTCCAGTTTGCTCAACATATTTGCACTGGGTGGTGTGTTGCACCTTATGCAACATTTGCATTAGTAAAGCCCAATTGAAACACATTCTCTTCCCGTGAATGTGTTTTAATATTATCATGCCAAATGCCTTTGCAAAGTCCAACAATATTAGTGTAGCTATTTCTTTTATCCAACTCTGCTATCCCTATTACAGAAGGAGATTAAATTGTTAAAACAATACTTCCACTTTATAAAATCATGCTATCTCATGTAGAATTCAGGAATGGGTATACATTCCTAAATTCCAACCTTCAACTTTTCCAAAACCTCAATCACCACTACAGAGATACAAACAGGTATATAATTTGCTACCTCCATTTTGAATCCAACTTTATGTAATGGATCTCTTTCCACTCTCTTCAAGACTTTGCCATTGCTAAGACTAAAACTGCCTGCTCGAAGATAGTATCAATTCTTTTGCTCATTTTCATACTACACTGGCCAAAATGCCGTCTAATCTCATATAAGTGACTTCGTTATCTCGACCTGGTAATATACTATATTTTCTCTCATAACAGTCATATGAAGACTTCTGTGAGGAAAGGATATATTGGAACTACAAGGCCAGTGATTATGAGAAGCTTAGGAGAAAGCTTGGAGCTATTGCATGGAATGAGAAATTAAATGGGAAGGAGATAAATGCTGCTTGAAAGCTGACCAAAGGTATTTACACCATCAATTTGTGAATGCACTCTAAAGGTCAAAAGGCTGAATAAGGCAGGTGTCAAATGAATGCAAAGTGATCACTTAGTAACATAATCCTCAGCTATTAAACCCTTTCTTGACTGAAATTTGTACATGTGCAAACCTCCCAGGACAAGACTGCATAGTCACTTTCCCCAAAAGTAGGTAGAATTGATACTGCAGTTATAGATAGATCTTCTGATGCTATTAGCAGATCCAACACTCTCAAACCCCCTGGTCCCTTCAATCACATACTGCTTCAGGTAATTATCTTTTAGTAACTGTATAAATTCCATTCCCATTTTGTCATGTGCCCTTTCCTCCTTCCAATCTATATCATCATAATTGAAGTCTCCCATAATAATTGCTTGGCCTGCATTCATTGTGCTAATCTGCTGATGCATGTTATCCACATTTTCTTTTGGACCACCAGGTTTATAGCAGCAAACAACAATATATTTTGTCTTAATGGCATCTATCTCAACACCAGACAGCCTCAAATGAACCATTTCCATCAGATCTACGATCTTCCTTAACTTCTGTTTTTGTTGGTTGAAATTCTTCAGCTATTATTAATAATATCCTTCCTCTTGCCCTATTTTTTCTATCTTCTCTGAAACTACAATATCCATTACATTCTATCCCCGTAACTACATCATCCTCTAACAACCAGGTCTCACTGATGACAATAATTTTTGGCTAAGTTGAGCTGACCAATGCTAACCAACTCTCCTTTATTTCTGATACTTCGAGCAATCGTGTACATGCATTTCAACATTCCCTTGGGCCCACAGTTACCCTTGTATAATGTCATTACCTGCTCATTTCCAAACAGTCATTCCTGCACTCACACTCATTTGTCCCAGGAATGGTTGATTGCTTCTCTCCCCCCCCCCCCCCAATATTTCTAGTTTCCCTGGTTTTACACTTTCAGACTCTTACTGAACAACACTTTCTTCAAGCACCTAACTCTGAAATATTTAAGTGCATTCCATCAGAAATATACAGGTCCTTACATATGTCAAAAATTCACTCCACATATCTATAAACTGCACACTCCTCCTGCACAATCTTCTCATTGACAATCACAACCCTTTTCTCAATTCTTTCCTATCATACTGAGGCAGCAGACTCAATCTTTACTTTCTTACTCTTCATTTTTGCTTCTATCTCTTTCATATCTTCTCTCACTGCATATTTCTCACCTTTAAAATCATTTGCCTGTCAAAACAATTAACTCATTCGCTTCATTCTTCTGCAAACTGACAGCATCACTAATATCCTTTATCTTTGCACCTAGAAAACATGCTTTCATCACTTTCTCATTAAGTATACCTCTTATCATAGAATCCCCATACAATACTGTCTTTTCTTCCGGTTTCTTGCACTTTTGTGCTTTTCCAATCCACTTTTTTTTCATTCTGTCCTTCTGTACCACACAGCAATCATTTCTCCAGTCACTAGAACTCACATTTTGTCCTGTGAAGGAGTCCACAGTTTCTGATGTTTTCTATTTATTATTTCAATATCCGCATTATTACTTTTAACCACTTCTTTCAAACTCTCATTCATATTTCATGCACTATCATTCACTACATCTGCTGCAATCTCTACAACACTTCCTCAATGCTGCCTTATATCCATAATATCAGTCACTTCTTTCTTTTGCTCCCGACATGACTCTCATTTCTTACACTTGCTTACTTATACAGAAATATCCTTTCAGTATAGGTTTAAAATGTCTCCAGCAACATTTACTCTTTTTTTTTATTTTTTGTAAGGGCTTCATGTATGTCCTGCAGTGTGTCTTTTCTTGAATAAAGTCCTACAGAGAGGGGCCATTCATTTCAACATAGCAATTATCCTCTGAGCTGTATTTGTAATTTTTGTTATGTGACCTTAGAACGTCAACTTTCTATCAACCATAACTGCAGGATCTGGCTCATCACTTACTCCAAGCATAATCCCATGAATATAATGTGCTGTTGGATATCGTGTCAAAGTGCATAACTTTATACTTACTAACATTGAATTGATAGCCATTATCATTTGCCCACACTTCCAGTTTCCACTATTCAAATCACACACATATAAGTGCTGTATATCAACAGCATCTCTAACTGACATGCTATCTTTGCATCACCAGCAAACAACTGAAGATCACCTGTCAGCCCATTTCCAATTTCATTAATGTACCGATTAAACAATAACATCCCAAGAAATGATCCCTGGAGCACACCATTCGTCACTTTAAATCTGGCAGATTTGCATCCCCCCCATATGCAACTTTCTGATACCTGTCTGTCAGCAATTCACTTATCCAAGGTAGTAGTTTATATTCTAATCCCATATTCTCTATTTTATGCAACAGCCTTTCATGTGGTATCCTATTAAATGCTTCAGCAAAGTTCAAGAGTATCATACTGTATCCATTCTCTTTATTCAACTTAGCTGTAACATTATAAAATATGAGCGAAATGCTCAGACATGACCTCCCTTTAGTAAATTCATGCTGCTCCTTGCAAAGTATTTCTTCTTTCTTCATCTTCTGTATGCAAGTTCTTACCAACTTCTCTGAAATCTTTAAAATAGAAATTATAAAGATTTTAGAGAAGATATTAGTGATGGTTAGACATTAAGCTTTGTACCACCCTTACACAATGGGATTGTCATGCATTCTTTCTATTCCCGTGGGATCTTTTCTGAGCTAAGACTCATATTATACAAACATGTCAAGACCAGTTTCGGTTTTGCTGAACGTTCTTTTAGCACGTGATGATAATCCAATTGCCAAATTTTTATCCATGTTATGCAACAACTATAGAACCTTCTTATCATGCATCTCTGTTTCTTCATCCAATGTGGTAGTAGTACTGTACACTATGTTACATACAACAGGTTGATAGATCTTGAAGTGAGCACTCATTATTTGAACTACAGCATCTGCTTCTGATACTCTGGTACCATCCACATTCAGTAAAGTTTTTCTTCTGTATTCATTCTTTCTTTTATTTGCAGCATAAAGATAAAATTCTTTTTGGTTTGCCCTTAGCCTGTGCAGCCAATTTCTTTTCACTTACTGTAACTCAGCTTTCCGTACAATACCCATAAAGCTTGTGCCAGAAAAGTTATGTTTCATAACTTCTCTCACGATATTCCTTCTATGTCATCATTTTCTTGGAATTCAAGAAATTGTACATCCATTTCACTCCGATTCTATATGTTTTTCGAACTCTAGGGATTTAAGCATATTTTCAAAACTTCCCATGCACTGTTGATAACCTTCCCATTCAACAACCAATACCATGAAGCCAAAGCCAGTATTCTTTTGAGTTTGTCAAGAGGGGAGACCAGAAGGATTGCAGTAGCTATCGTGGCATCTCTCTGCTCAGCCTGCCTGGGAAAGTGTATGCTAGGTGGTTGGAAAGACAATGCAGAAGCATAGTTGAGTCAAAGTTCCAGGAAGAACAATGTGGCTTTCATCTTGGTAGAAGCACAACTGACCAAATCTTCACTTTAAGGCAAGTCTTTGAGAAATCTTGGGAATATGCCAAGAATGTCTACACATGTTTTGTGGACTTGGAGAAGGCATATGACCGGATTCCTCAGGATAAGCTTTGGCAAGTAGTACAGGAGTATGGAGTGGATGGCCAACTATTAGCTGCTATCAAGTCCCTGTATGAATGCCCAGAGTTTTGTGTCAGGGTAAACAGCACAAAGTCTGAACCTTTCACAGTCTCCGTTGGCCTCCACCAAGGGTGTGTTCTGTCACCCCTCCATTTCATAATATTTATGGACTGGATTGATAGGCACAGCCGAGGCAGTGAGTGTATCATAATTGGAAGATGTAGCATTGGACGTGTGCTTTTTGCAGATGACCTAGTTCTGCTTAGCTCTTCCACAGATGACCTCCAGCAGACCCTGGATAGGTTTGTAGCTGTTTGTGCACTTCTTTGCCAAGCCAGAGGGTGGGAGATCACGTGGAAGGCCAAGGACTCGCTGGATAGATTATATCCAAAACCTTGGGTGGACATGTTTGGGAATCCCACCAGAACACCTGAGCTTGGTGGCAGAGGATTGTGACCATTGGAAGTTCCTCTTGCAGCTGTTGCCCCCACAATCCAATTAGGAAAGGTGGGCCTTTGAAGATGTATGTACTTACCATGGTAATTTGACAGTGTATTTCTTTGTCCCCAGCAAATGAACCTCCAAGTCTGTAGAAATATCCTGCCATATATTTCATCCTGCTGGTCTCCACTTTACACCATACAGCCTCAAACTTTACACAAGACATTACTTTCATGTGCTTCTATCCCAACTGGACTCAAGTCATCTGATATTATTAGTCGTACTTCCCCCCCTCCAGTCTCCTCTATCAATACTACAAAGGATACAATACTATGTGCTTTGTACTCGAGCTTTTCAGTTGGCCAGTTATGATATTTTGACTCTGAGAGCCAGATTTCACTAATGACGACAATTTTAGACCATAATGTATTCACCAAAGCAATAAACTGAACCCCTCTGTTTTTAATTCTCCTGGTATTTGTGTATATGCATAACAAGTTACTTCCGCGCTTTTTCTTATACTTAAGTTGCAGTTTGGTAACCCCCCCCCCAAAAAAAATCTTTGAACCAAAAGTGTATTCCATCCATTCAGCAGAATCATAACTGTGCTCATCGACATTCGTATCACTATTACATATACAGAATCCTGGTTGTAATTTACATACACATCCCTAGCATTCCTTCCAAGATGATCCAATTTCCCCTAACTCTCTGCATTATGCCTCATTCCAATTATGCAAAGGAAATAATGATTTGAATGCATTTAGAACCTAGCTATAAATTCACTCGCCACTTGTCTCTGATAACTTGCCTATTGGGAGTGGGCCAGTGGATTTCTGGAGCCCTGATTATTATTATTATTTCCCAAGACCTCATGGAGTCAAAGACTCATCTGGGAGGTCCTTTTATCACACACACATCTCATCATACTGTGTCTTAAACACATTCAAACTCTTTGCAGACACCACACTCTCAGGCAAGGCATTCCAATCATTCACAACTCTGCACGAAAAAAAAACTGCCTCTCACTCCCGTAATCACACCCTCTTTATACAATTTCCAGGGATGACCTCTGGTTTTCCCCTGATCTCCCACTATTCTCTGTAGAACTTCTCCGCCATTGATCTTATAACAACCCCTTACCAACTTGTAGGTCTCTATCATATCTCCCCTCTTCCTTCTCTCCACCAGACTCTGCAAATTACATCTTCTCAATCTTTCCTCATACTCAACATTCCAGAGGTCAGAAACTACCTTAGTCAGTCACCTTTGGACCCTTTCCAACATCTCTTCATCCTTCTGGGGCCTAATCAAAGCCTTATACAATGGAACAAGAATCTCCCTACTTCTACACATCAGTGTCCTCCACATCATTCCCAGAAGTCTTTGTGTTGTCTTCACAATTTTGGCGATGTGTCCCCTAAATTTTAGATCCTTATCCATTATCACCCCAGATCTCTTATTTCCTCTACCTCCAACAATATATTCTCACCAAGCATAAATTCTGCATCCCATCTTTGTTTTCCAAATTTTAAAACCTTACATTTTGCAACATTGAACTCACATCCCCATTTGCTTGCCCAATCACTCAATTTATTCAAGTCTTCTTGCAAGGCCACAACATCTTCACTACCCTTTATGGTTCGTCCCAACTTTGCATCATCTGCAAACAACTGAATATCTCCATCCAAATCTTCGCCAATATTATTAATATACAAGTTAAATAGTAATGGCCCTAAAACAGACCCCTGAGGCACTCCACTAGTGACTTTCCTTTTCATGGATATTGCACCCCCATACACAACTTGTTGATACCTATCAGATAGCCAGTCTCCAATCCAATGCACTAATCTAATATCCAACCCCATCTGCTCTAGTTTGACTGTCAACTTATCATGAGGTACTCTATCAAAAGCCTTTGCAAAATCCAAGTATATTACTGTGTATCCTTCTCCTCTGTCCAAGGAAGCAGTCACTTTATTGTAATAAGTAAGTAGATTACTAAAACATGACCTCCCTTTAGCAAATCCATACTGTCCATCAAAGATTATACCATTGTTGTCAACCCAACTCTGGATCCTAGTTCTCACAAGCTTCTCCAACAACTTAACCACAACACCTGACACAGAGATAGGCCTACAGTTTGATGCTTGAGTTCGATCACCTCCTTTATGAAGTGGCACAATCTTGCCCTCCTTCCACTCTTTAGGAACTTGACCAAGTGCAAGACTCGTATTAAAAAAATATGTCAAGGCAGGTGTCAACTCTCTGGCACATTCCTTCAGAATACGCAGTGATATACTATCAAGTCCCACAGCCTTATTTACATCTAGTTTACTCTCAACTCCCCAAACACCTCTTGCTCACTTACAGTCAGTCTCTCCTCCCCATCATCAACTGCTCTCAATCTCTCCATGAAGTCACATTCACAAGATTGAAAGATCTTTATGAACTGCTCATTAAGTATCTCCACCACACATTCTGCAACAGCTGTCTTTATACCATTTCCTCCAATCAATGTCATCCTTCCATAATCATTCTTTCTTTTGCTGGCTACATATCGAAAGAACTCCCTAGGATTCTTTTTGGCTTCATTAGCTAACTGCTGTTCTTACCTCTCTTTAGCTACTCTCCCCAAAGACCAGGCAAGTCATCCTCCTTGCCTGGTCTTTGCAGACCTCATGAAATCGGTTACTTCCACATCTCTTATGCTACCTCCACAATGCCCTTTTTCTCTGTATCGCATGCTTAATCTCTTTATTCATCCATCTCACACCTACCTTATTTAACCTTCTCACCCTTGGAATACATTTAGACATTGCATCTACTAAATAGTTTTTGAAAATCCCCCAAGCTGCATTGATCTCTTTTCCAGCTAACTCCTCATTCCAATTAACATCACATCTTCTCCTTACCTGAAAGGACTGTACCCTTGACACTCAATAGCAGTTAGTACACATCTGCTTCTCAGAGCCAGGTCTCACTAATGTCAATAATCTGAGGCCTGCAACATATTCAGTAAGGTAAAAGAACTCAGCCCCTTTCTTCCTTATACCATGGCATTTGTATACAGACATAAGTTACATTAATGCTTTTCTGTATACTCTGCTCTGTAGTTTGTGATCCAGTTGGACAATTTTCAGATTCTTGTTGACATCTAATACTTCACTTGTACATTATTTAATGTCTGATCTGGATGGACACACAATGATCTTTTCATCACATCACATCCATTATTATATCATTATCATGCTTTTCAAGGATTTAGGCCTAGAGTGGCTTATTCCAGCCTTAGAAGTCATCATTGAATCTCTTTAGAGGATGTTCTGGTTTTCTTTTTTTTTTAAATTAATGGTGTCTCCATTATTACATATATTCATTCATGTCATTAATCAACAGCAATTAGTACACATCTGCTTCTCAGAGCAAGGTCTCAACTAAAGTCAATAATCTGAGGTCTGCAATTGAGGTTACATAATTTAGTTGCTCCTAAGCACACATTCTCATCATATCTTCCATCATAATCTAGTTTTTCTGATTCTTCATATTAGGTCTCACACCCATAAATCATTTTTTCTGACTCTTGATGCTAAACACATTCAAGTGTAGGCCATTCCCTTATATAAATCTCTCTTCTTTCAAACCCACCCCACTCATCCCAAAACTTGCAGCTATTCTTCCTAAACAACCTATGCATTGAATTATTCATCATCATCATCATCATCAAATTTCTGACATATACCCTCAGGGGTGGGGATGTACACTTTTTCATAGTACTTCATGAAAAAGTTACATTATTACTAACTTCCTATCAACAATTTTCCTCCAGATTAGCCTGTTATCTGTCAATATTATCAGATTTTATATTTGTCTTCTAAGACACTTTTTACTGTATCAATCCACCTACATCTTGGTCAAACTCCGAGTCTTTTTCCTGGCATCTTGGCAAAGAACGCTTGTTTAGCTAATCTTTCCTCTCCCATTCTGTTTAAGTATATATACCACCTGAGATTAGCTCTGCTAATACATTCCTGAATGATGATGATAATGTCAAGTTCTTTCCTAATATCCTCAGTTTTAATGTGATACTGCCATTCATGCCAATTGTTCAGTCCCCTAATCTTTCTCAGGACTCTCATATCTGTGGTCTCCAGTCTTTGATCAAGAGTTTTATTTCTAACCCAGCTCTCAGACCCGTAAGTTAAAATTAGTATACAGCTAGTTTAGTGTTTTGACTAATCTCTCTCTCTCATTCCATATAAATTATTCAGTTCATACCAGCTTTGCTAATTCTGCCATCTATTTCCAAATTTAATTTGCCAGCCTGGCTGGCTGAGTGGTTAACATGTCGGCTCTCCAGAGGCTGCGGGTTCGAATCCTGTCGTGGGCATGGATGTTTGCGATTGTCTGTGGAAATACTAGTGGAGGTCGGCTGTAGATGGCATTGGTGTAGTTGCGGTCAGTTGGTGGAAACAGAGTTGTAGAGTAGATATCCTCCCTCGATGAGTCTTTGGACTCCCTGGAGGTGACAAATAATAATCTTCACTCAAAATTGTGTCAAAATAACTGAAATATTTTTCTTGTTCTATAGGTTCTCCATTCAGAATGCAGTTGATATTTTCAATCATTCTGCCTATTTTCATTGTCTTTGTAACTGATTTTCACACCAAATATATTACAGCAGTTATTCAATTTGTCAGGGAATCCTGTAGGCTTGTCCTGGATTCATTTAGAAGTATCATTTATCTGCGTCAAGAGCTGGGATCAACATCTACAATCTTAATACTGCTTTTCTTCATAATGTGATCCATATAGATGATGAATAACAGTGGAGATAATGTACATTCTTGTCACATCGTGCCCCTAACTTTACATTAAACCATCTTCCTGTATCTCCTTTAAAGTACTGAATTGAATTATTTGCCATCATAATTTTTCTTAATCCTGTATTATCTAGGTAATATACTACTTTCACTTTTTTAGTCTTCATTCTTGCTTCTTCCAGCAGTCCTTTCATATCCTCTCCCATACTGTACTTATTCAACAGGCAAAATCTCTTTTTCTTTTCTTTTCTGTTTTGCAATTGCATTTGTGAAATTTTTGATTTTAGCACCCAGAAAACTCAATGTATTAACATGGTTATCAATCACATATTCATAATTGAATCACCATACCATATAATTTCTTTTTATAATCACTTTTACCCGCCTGATTGTCATTATGTAATTTCATAATCTGATTCAGTGATTTTTTTTTTTGTTCCTCCTTTTGCTTCTTACATTTCATGTCCTTCTGATGCCTCTCTGGTCACTTTTCAATTTTTTCCAATTTCCACATCACCTGTCTAATAATTTGCTTTAGTCTAGATACTTCCCAAGTTAATTCAAACTTAATATCCTAAGTAGTTCCAAAATAGCATGATTCTGATCATTCAGAAGCCACCTTGTTAACAATTATATTAGCATTCCTCTTTGTTGATGTTCATCCTTGAGAGGTTTTGATGCCATTTTAAAATACTACTTTAATATTACATATTCTAACAACATATCAGAAAATATATCAAAAACTATAAATACACAAAAATTAGTTGCAATATTACTATAAAAAAACTAATTAATCTAAGAAAATAACAATAAAACAGATAAAAATCACTAATTTCATATGGTTGTTAAATCTACTGACAATTCACTATACAGCCTCGAACCCAACTCCAATCATGTTTATGCCAAGAAAACTTTCAAGTTAACCCAAGAACAGAAATCTCATACTGGCCTGAGTGTTGGATGTTGTTAAATGTAAGACCAGAAGAAAAAGCATTATTATTTTGCAAGAAAGATATACTGCTTTGAAAGAAGTCAACAGACACTCCCATGAATAAGGTGCATCCTGACATGTAACAAGTCAAATGCTTGTAACCAGTATAAATTGAAGGAATTTAATGCTCCCAAGTCAGTGCAACTGTGTTTGGGTAAAGAATAAACATCAAGGAGGTATTGTGATAGGATGCCATGTTGCAGGCTTAGCTGTTTGGCAAATTGTTGACAAATTGGGCCATCCTAGATCAACAATCAGTGATACTATACTGAGATGGAAGTGCAGGAAGTCAACTGCAAGTGCTACCTGCAGTGGACGACCCACCACACTCACTGATTGTGACCATAGGGTGCTACAAAGGATAATATGTAAAAATCGCCATTCACCAGCTAGCATGTTGAATGTGGAGTTCCGGGCATTCATGGAAAATGAATCTGCACAAAAACATTCAGAACCAAAGCTCACAACATGGGTTTTCATTGTTAGGACCACAATATTCAAGCTCCATATTACCCAAGCCAAAGATGCAGCATTGTCTTCAGTAGTGCAAAGAGCATGTACAATGGGATGCAGAAGTTTGGAAAGCTGTGTTCTGGAGCGATGAATCACGCTAAACCCTCTACCGAGCAGATGGACAGGTGTGGTGGATGCCCAGTGAGTGTCTTTTACCAGAGTGTGCAATCCCAACTATGAAATTCAGAGGTAGCAGTGTGATGGTATGGTCCTGTTTTTCCTGGTTTGGCTTCAAACAGAGGTTTGAAGCCATTGAACAGAGAGGTATCTGAATGTTCTGAACAATGCAATCTTTTCTACAGAACTGACCACTGTCTCTTTCAGCAAGACAATACATCATGTCATGAGGCTAATGTGGTAACTGCAAGGTTTATGGACATGAACATCACCACACTTGACTGTCCTCCACAGAGCCCTGATCATCTGTGGGATGAACTGGAGCATTGGATGAGGCCAAGGTACATCTGTCCCACAACAGTCCAGGACTTTTCATTACCTACTTACAGGAAGAATGGCCCAAAATGCCCACTGATCACTATCACGCATTTGTGGAAAGTATGCCCCATAGGATTGCTGCAGTCATCGCAATGAAAGGAGGTCCTATATCTTATTAAGGTTGGTGCCATGGTAGTTTGTTCCTCATACTATGGTGTCTGTTGACCTTCTTTATTTTATTAAGCACCCTAGATATCTTTTCAGATGTGCCTTTAATGTATGGGATGGTAATGGTTTTGTTGTATTCTTCTGTGGTAGATGGAGGGGATTTATGGGTAGCATTTAGTAGATAACATACTAAATGCAAATAGATAACATACTAAATGCTACCCATAAATCCCCTCCATCTACCACAGAAGAATACAACAAAACCATTACCATCCCATACATCAAAGGCACATCTGAAAAGATATCTAGGGTGCTTAACAAGCACCAACTATGCACAGTATTTAAACCTTATATAAAATTAGCAACTCTCATCCGTTCACCTAAGGACAAATGCACTCCTTTATCACATCTAGGTGTCTATGAAGTGCCCTCTTCTTGCCATCAAGCCTACTACGGACAGACAGGAAGAAATGTGGACATCCGCCTCAGTGAACACAAAAAAAATATCCGACACTTTCGCTATGGTAAGTCAGGTCTGGCAGACCATGCTTTGGATACCCCTGCACACAGGATCAATTGGAAAGAAACAAAAGTAATGCACAGAAGCTTCTACAAGTCAGAGAGGTTATTCCTGGAATCAACAGAAGCCTTAAAACATACTCCAAACCTTAACAAGTATGGCTGCTGTATAAATCTGCCAAAGATTTGGGAGACAGTCATCCTAAGACCAAATTAATATTTATTACTTTTATTTTTTAATTTATACTTTTCAAACTTTTTAAGACTATCATTTGGACTACTATTTCAAAACTTTGAATTTTTTTTTTTTTTTAACCTAGATGGCGCCATATTAGGACTTTAGTCTTGCTTTGCACGCTGCAATCACTTTTACTAGCCCCACTGTTACACTGGATTTTGGTTGTCTTGCCTTTGTAACAAACTTTGTGTTGTGTGCTCTGAAGATGCTGGATATAATACCAGCGAAATATTAGCTTTTAAGTTAATAAATAGTTATTTTCTTAACCATCTGTGTTCTTATTATACTGTGAAACCTATTACAACAAAGTACCCAATGATGTTTGAAACACATGCATCAATTCTTTTCTCAGATTACTGAGATAGTACTAATAAGAATTGATGAATATCAATTCTTATTAGTACTATCTAATAAAATTAATCAGAGGATCTTTGTTTAAAACAAAACAAAACAGGACACACAATAGGGCTGTATTCCAATCCAGCAGGATTTCTTCTTTCTTTTCCATATTAGCTTGACAAGTTCATAAATTTCAGTTAAGTGTATTCCTCCAATTTTTACAAGTTATGCTGTAACTTTATTTGCACTAGCTGCCTTGTTACTTTTTAGTGCTTTAATAACATTCTCCACTTCAATCAGCGGTGGTTTTCAGTTATGGATTCTTTGCCATTTCCTTCTAAACATTACATTGTACCTCAGGTGTATGGTTTCCACCTTGTAGTAACAAATTTGTTTAGTAATCTCTCAAAATACTGTGAATCCCTCAGCAATTTCTTTTGCTTGGGTAATTAAATCTCCTCAGTGTTATTAGTATTTGAGTATATATTTTATATTCTCTTTTAAATATCCCATTGCATCTGAAGAGTTATTTGTATTATTTTCCATATTATTTCTTTCTCTACCAGCCTTTTCTTTGAATGTAGTATTTTATTTATTTTTATTTATTATTTGTTACCTCCAAGGATTCCAAAGACTCATCGAGGGAGGGCACCTACTCTACAACTCTGCTTCCACTCACAGTCCACCAACTGACCGCAACTACACTAACGCTGACTACCACCATCCATGCCCACGGCGGGATTCGAACCTGCAGCCTCTTGGCTGGAGAGTAGACACGCTAACCACTTGGCCAGCCAGACTGGCATTTTACTAGCTAAATTTCTGCAGCTCCTACATGGTTCTCATTATTTTCTGGTTATGGGTCCCAAAGCATTAATCTCATCTCATTATGTTTCTTTATAGCTCTTTTCTGTATTACTGAACCATTTATTCTTTTTTACTGTTTGTGAATCAGTTTCTTCTGCACACAAGTGATATTTTTGATCTCAGTCCATTTATCTATATTTTTCTCAGTTATAGGAGGAAATAAATATGGTATTGCCTGCTTTATCTTTTTTTGCATATTGCTTATGTATGTTTCATCCTTGCACTTTTATATTATTACATCATCATTCTCAAATTCCTGCCATGTACCCTCAAGGGGTGTACAAGATATGATAGTACTACATGAAAAATTTACATCATTACTAACTTCCTATCTACAATTTTCCTCCAAATCAGTCTGTTACTTGTCAAGACCCCAACATTATCAGATCGTACATTTCTATCATCTAAGGCACTTTGTACCATAATCAATGCACCTATTCCTTGGTCTTCCTGTGGGTCATTTTCCTGCCAACCTGGCAGAGAACACTTGTTTTGCTAATCTTTCCTCGCCCATTCTATTTAAATGACCATACCACCTGAGATTAGCTCTGCTAACACATCCCTGGATTCTGACAATGTCAAGATCTTTCCTAATATCCTCGTTTTTAATATGATATGCCATTGATGCCATCTGTTCACGCCTCTAATCTTTCTCAGGACTCTCATATCTGCGGTATCTAGTCAATGGACAAGTGTTTTACTTATGACCCAGCTCTCAGATCCATAAGTTAAAACTGGCTTGAACACTGTCTTGTATACAGCTAATTTAGTGTTCCGACTAATTTCTCTCTTATTCCATATGAATTTATTCAATTGACTTCCCACCATACCAGCTTTGCTGATTCTGTTGTCTATTTCTATATTTAATTTACCATCTTCAGTAAAAATCGTGCCTAAGTATCTGAAATGTTTTACTTCTTCCACAGGTTCTCCATTCACAACACAGTTGACATTTTCAATGATTCTGCCTATTTTCATTGTCTTTGTCTTTTTATTGCTGACCTTCATACCATATCTATTACAACAGCTATTCAATTTAGTCAGAGAATCTTGCAGACTTATAGCGGATTTATTTAGAAGTATAACATCATCCGCATAAAGCAAAGAGCTGACATTAACATCTCCAATTTTGATATCATGTTTAATACCACTTTCCTTCATAATGTGATCCATATAGATAACGAATAACAGAGGGGATAATGTACATCCTTGTCTCACACCAGATTTAACATTAAACCATCTTCCTGTACTTCCTTCAATTCTAACTGCTGACTTACAACTCAAATAAAGACTAAGTATTGCTTGATATAATGCCCCATTGACACCATATAACTGCAGCATATTGAATAGCTTCTCTCTTGGCACCTTGTCATATGCCATTTCCAAATCGACAAAACTTAAATACAGATCTTTGTTATATTCCCATGATTTCTCCACTATTTGTGGTAAAGTGAAGATCTGATCCTGACAGCCTCTATTTGACCTGAATCTAGCTTGTTCTTCACCAAGCTATTCTTCCACAATTCTCTCAACCATTTCTCAAGTATACTTGCATATATCTTACCAGGAGCACTCAGTAGGGAAATACCTCTGAAATTCTCACATTGTTTTATTTCCCTTTTTATATATGGGTACTGTGAGAGCTCTACTCCAATCATCAGGAATTCGTCCCTCTGTCCAGGCATTCTGAACCATGCCGTTGAGCCCTGTAAGACTTTTATACCACCATACTTCAGCATTTCTGGTCGAATATCTTCTACACCTGCTGCCTTTCCACATTTGAAGCCTTTGATGGCTTTTTCTACTTCAAGTATGGATATATATTCCTGACTGCATGCCTGTTGAATGTTTTTTCCCGCTTTGCTGTCCTCACTACTTCTTTCATTTAGCAGTTTTTCAAAGTAATTACTCCATACTTCAAGGATATCTTTTTCTCCTGTTTTCATGTCACCTTTATCATCTTTAATTCCTTTTACAGCACTCTTTCCTCCATTTCTAAGCTTCTTCAACAAACCTCCATAATATTTTGCCACCTTCTTGATATTTATTTTCTATATTCTTGTCAAAGTCCTCCCATGACTTTTGTTTAGCTAGTTTTACACACTGTTTAGCTTTCTTACATTTGTCTCTGTATTCTCTAAGAGCACAAGCTGACATATTTGCCAGGAACTTTTGATATGCTTTCTTCTTTTCCTTCACTGCCTCTTTAACTTCCTGTGTCAACCATGGAGTTCTGATTTTTCTATCCTTGTAGACAACTTCACCACATGCCTCTCCGGCTGAATCAATTAGGGTTTTCTTCAATGCTTGCCACTGAATCTCCAAGGTTTGGTTCCTGTTCTCAAACTCTTTCATTTTTTCTTCAATAATCTTTGTGTATTTTAGTCTACAGTTCACATCTGAGAACTGCTCAACTTTCATTCGCTTTAAAACTTTCTTACATGTTATTCTTTTCAATATGAAATTCAATTTTATCCTGCTCAAGACTAAATAGTGATCGCTTCCAATTTCAAATCCTCTGTACACTCTGGTGTCCTGTACGAGGGAGAAAACATCACTATCAACAAAAACATAGTCAATGAGACTTTTCTTATTCTTGCCTCTTCTCTCCATGTGAATTTGTGCACATTTTTATGTTGGAACATGGTGTTAGTAATAACCATTCCATGTCCTGAGCAGAAATCTATTATGTGCTTGAAATCTATTATGAACAGGTAGTGATCATTATCTGCATCAGATCTTGTATATGTTCAGATGTCTCTTATACGTGTCCTTTCTTTTAGTGTTACACGGTGATCAGCATTCATTTTAGAAATTATGGACTTTACAACCCGTGTTATAAATAACTCTTTTAATATCCTGACATTTTGATCTTCATATTAAGATCATGATCTTAATATAAAGATTGAAACATCGGGATATTAAAAGACTTATACATAGTCTTTTTGTCATTTTGTCCCAGTTATTTGGTAAAAATTGAAAAGTGCAGAATATACACACAGTACGAAAAGTGCAGCCTTGGAAAATGGCGATTAGGCAACACGAATACCCCCACTTTGACTCTGGCCTGTACGCTGCGTCGTAAGTCATCATTGAGCAGGCGCAATCTTAGTTGAGTTTAGATTGCGAGTCAGTGTTTCTTTTCAGCGTGTTGTGATTTTTTTTACTTCATTAAATTAATTTAACCCCAAAATGCAAAAAAAGAAACTGTGTTTTTGCGGATGAATTAAAAACGGATTATCCGTTTTTGAAAAACGTTTGTGGTCATATTGACAAAGTGAAATGTGAACAGTGCTCTTCAGAATTTTCTGTGGCTCATAGTGGGCGTTCGGACGTAAAAAAATCACTTGACATGTGCGAAACATAAGGCTAGTCTAGCAGCGGCAGGAACTTCCTCAAAGATGTTGTCATATTTTAAAGGTACCGATCCAAGTGACAAAGAATTTTTAACAGCTGCTAAAGAAGCAACTTTTGCATTTCATGTTGCTATTCACAATCTGAGCTTTAAGTCTGCCGATTGTTCATCTAAATTGATATCAAAGCTTTTTGAAACAAAGTTTAGACTGGGTAGAACAAAACGTGAAGCTGTCATTGTTAATGTGATTGAGCCACTGTTGTTTCAGCAACTTTGTGAAGATTTAAATAAAACAAATTTTGTGACGATATCAATTGATTCTTCCAACAGGAAAGAAATTAAAACTGTGCCATGTGCTGTGTGGTATTTTGCACCAGATTGTGGAGAAAAAGTTAAACTTTTAGACTTTTAATCAGTTCCCAGTGAAACTGCAGAAATACTGACAAACCATTTAATGTCAGTTATGAAAACTCATAATATAACAAAAAAAATTATTGGATTTTGTGGAGATAACTGCAATACCAATTGTGGGGGTGTAAAACGGAGAGGAGAAAACAATATTTACAGTCAATTGAAGAAGGAACTAGGAAGAAATATTGTGGGCATTGGTTGCAATGCTCACATCGTTCACAACTGTCTTCAAACTGCAGTTGATGTTCTACCTATTGAAATAGAAGCTTTAGTAGTCAAAATTTATATTTCCACATTTATACGGTCGAGTCACTCAACTAAAAGCGCTTCAACATGGCAACACCCGTTTTCTTTCGCTACTTCCAGCTATTGACAGAATACTTGAAATCTATGAGGGACTGAAATCATATTTTATTTCACAAGAACACTGTCCAGTGATGATAAAACAGTTCTTTGATAATGATTGTGGTGAAATGTATTTATGGTTTATGCACAGGCAACTGAAATTGTTTAACAAAGCTTGCTTGATTATGGAAAGTACAAGAGCGAGTGCAACAGATATTGTCATTGAACTTAGAAAATTAAAACAAATCTTGAGGAAAGACGTTATAATAAATGTATACCTCAAGAAGCAAAAAAGCTTTTTAGAATACTGGAAAATAATGGAAGTATTAATATTAATACAATACTACAAGAGTTTACAAAATTTTATGACCGATGTCTTTCTTACATTGAGCTTTGGGAAAACAGTTTTGGTGGAGCTGAATCTTTTACTTGGATAAACAACAATGAATTAACTTGGTTGGAAATTGAAGCTTCAGGTGAAAAAATTAATGAAACTCTTGCAAATAATGCAATAAACATGGATGAACTGTTTGATGAAGTGGTGATTGCAAAAGCTTTTTGGTCGGCAAACTATGATATTTTGAAAAATACAAATTGTGAAGAAAAACGGATACAACTATTCAGTCATTTCAAAGAAAAGAACATTTCGTTGCCCAATCTTGTCCAAATTATAGAATACATTTTCAGCCTGCCAGGCACATCTTCACCTATTGAAAGGATATTCTCAATAATGAATAACATATGGTCTGAAGAAAGAGGTAGAATGGCTGAATCAACAGTAAAAGCTGTATTGCACTGCAAATTTTGAACTAAATTGTAGTGAATTTTTCGGCGCGATTAAAAATAACAAAGAATTTTTAAAGAAAGTTCACGCTAGTGATAAATATTAATAACTTTTTAATAATAAGTTATGTTCAGTTAAGAGTAATTAAAAATTATTACTATGAAATGTTTTTTGTTAACCACTCCATTATTTAGCCTTTTGAATCATAAGTACTTAGCGTAGAAGGCGTTACTTTCTGTTTTGAGCAAACTCTCAAAAATGTCCCGGTTTGATAAAAACATTTTATGGTAAGTTTACTTATACATGTCCCTATTGCTTATCCTTAGCTAGTCTATTTGATTTCTTACTGTTTCATCTGAGTAGAACCAAGCTTGTTCATGGATACTTCTTCTGAAGAAGAGTGCCACTAAGTGTAAACCCTCTGAGGAGGCAAAGTTAATAACTCTAATCTCATTGTCATTAATAATGACATGCACACTATCTGGACCAAATGTTAGTCTCTATCTTGTTTATTTTGCTATTTCAGTGAAATATAAGTATAACAGAATCTACTAGTTCGTGAAAGTTTTATGTATAGTAGCATAAAACTCGCACCATTTTCTTGTCTATCGTTATACGTTACAGTGTATAATATTGTTGTAGGTTTCCGTGAATCAGCCATCTATTTTTTTTTTAATTTAACTAAGATCTGAATATTGTAATTTTATATTGCATCAATAAGATATCAAAGAACCAGGTTTAAAGAAAGAATTTATATTGCCTTTGTAGTGCAGCTGGAAGAACAGGACATTGCACCCTTTGATTAGAAAAGATCTGAGTTTGATTCTTGTCATGGCAGGAGGAATCTTTATATCAGCTTTTTTAATTGAAGGTGAGTCAATCTCACAAAGAGGTAGCAGGTTTTTTATTCCCAGAAATGAGGGTTTTTCACCCAGCATACAAATTGGCCTTGAGAACGCACACGATTTAGGTAAAAAATTATATTATTGTTGGTGGCCAGTAAATGGCATTTTATGTAGTTGGAGAATTAAGCAGAAAGGGAGATGATTAGGTGTGTGAGGTGAAGTAAAGTAGAGTGCAAGTGGCTTCCCATAATGAGTTCTTGGAGGTGTCACATAATAATAATAATCATATATGTATTCCATGTTTCAAGTCGTCCATTAGTCAATTCTAATTTGTTTCCATTGTAAGCAGCCTCATTATAACACACACACACACACACACGAGAGGGGGGGGGGGTTCTGGAAAGTTCTGATAAGCACCTAGAACAAAAATAATATTCAAGCAACTGATATAATGTTATGGTTTATATGCAATTTGAAACAATTCAAATTGTAATGAACCACAAGATCTTAACATCCTAATTTGGTGCTTGCTAATGTAAAAAAAAAAGCATTACAGCTATGTAGGAATCAATCTTACAATAACAGTCTCCCAAATTTTTGGCAAATTAATGCAACCATGCTTGTTCAGGTAAGGAGAAAACTTCATAGCCATTGCTGATTCTAAAAATAATCATTCTGATCTGTAATGACTTCTAAACAGCACATTGGTTTTCTTCCGTCTAATCCTGTGTGAAGGGGTGTTCAATTCTGTAGCAACTCTGATCCATTCTCCTAAGGATAAACTTTATCCTAGAGAATGAAGTTTATCCTGAGGAGGGCTGGAAGAACATGCTTTGAACACCTTCACACAGGAATGGATGGAAGAAAACCAATGTGCTATTTAGAAGTCATTACAGATCAGAAAGATTATTTTTAGAGCAGCCATGGCTATGAAGGACTCTCCTAACCTGAACAAGTATGGTTGCATTAATTTGCAAAGTTTGGGAGACTGTTATCATAAGATTGACTCCTACATAGCTGTAATACTTCTTTTCTTTTTTTTTTACAACATTAGAGGGTATCAAATTAGGACTTTAGATCTTTTCTCCGTTACATTTCGAATTGTTTCACTTACTCATTGTTGCCTATAAACTATAACATACTGCTTTGTGCTCTGAATATGATGATTTGAAATTCAACAAATTATAAGCCAGTTAATAAAGTTTTTTTTATAAAATAGTTTGTTTGGTGTTATTAATATCATTAGAAATAAGGTATGATTAAGAAAATTTTCAAGAGACGGAAATACAGGAAGGAGACCTCTGAGACTTAGGTTATACAGGTCTTTTAATATGCCATATCTCCAGGCCATATCAAAGAAGACTAAAACCAGATATTCCCATTTCAGGAATGTGTCTCTTATAGATGTTTCTAAATGGACTAAATAGTCCAACAATATCTACAAAAGCTACAGTCTGTATGTGTTGGAGAAGATTGTTGATTTCTAAATACCAGACAAGTCTGCCATTAACCATTTCTCCCAATATCTTACAAAGACAGCTGGTCAGAGTGATAGGTTGATAAATATTTGCTTGTGTTGGATTCTTTCCTGGTTTTGTTTGGGCTGACAATGACTTGACTTATGCTAAGTATTCTGTTGTATAGTAAGAGAAGGAGATCCACAGAAGATGAAGGAAGATGTTTTATCATCTCATAATAGATGTCATCAGGACCTATTGCACTAGGGTAAGACAGTAAAGGAGCTCCTTTTAATTCCTCTTTAATGAATGGTTGATTGCATGGCTCTAGCACACTGGTAGAAAAGTTAAGCCGCTGTTTCTCTTGTTGCTCTTTCAATATTAAAAATTCTGAAGGATATGAAACTGTTGCTGAGATTCTGGAAAATTTTCTCCCAAAGTGTTTGCAGCAGCTTTTGGGATCAACAATAACAATATATCCATTATGTTCCAGGGTAGACAGTTTGTTTTATATCTGAATTTCATTTTATACCAAATTTTTTCCTGATTTTATACCAAAGAATTTTTGACCCAATTGTCTGATTAATCAGTGATGTAAATTGGATCAAAGATTGCTTTTGATGTTGATGCATCACATAATGCACTTGAGCCCAAGCAAATCTACAAAATATATCCCATGCTCTGTCTTGATATATTTTGGCTCTCAGAGTTCCACCAAAGCTTTGGATACAGTGGAAATCATTGATGTTTTTTGGAAATGTGGCTGTTGCTGGATGACACATATGTCACTGATAGAAGATTGACTGCTTGATTACTGAATTTTGCAAGATGGGAAAAAGTACTCTAGTTGGCCTAGTCCATTCTGCACATAGACATCCTTGTAGAAGAACATAATTCCTGTGAAAACATAGTGCAAATAACAAGAAAATTAACGCTTCCATAGATGTTCTCTTTGACATTCCACACGATCAGTGGAAGAATGGCAGGGAAGCAGATTGTAAGATCTATTGCAGAATAAGAGTGGGTAGGCATATGGAAGAAGGTACTGACTCCAATATTAATAAGGAAGCATTCATGATTGTTGAGCATTCATTCAACGATACAATCTTGTCCATTAAAGCCATCCATGGGGCGGCAGTAGCAGACTGAGGCAGTTGCAATATAAAGTTATCAAGTTTGATATTATTTAACTCATAACTTTGTGCAAAACATATTGAGCATACCATGATAAAAAATCCTATGGATAGGCAAATCAACACTGTTTTCAGAGCAGTACTAAGCTAGATATGATGGAAAGAAGTATGACTGTTCACTAAGATAGTTATTTCACCATGAGCAAGACCTTCTCCAGTTCTGTTTGTACAAATAACAATGAAATTTCTTAAGGTTGGGTCCTCACTCGGTTTTAAATGTGTTTCCTGCAAATAGAAACTGAATGGCTTATATTTCTACAGCAGAATCTTGATGTCTTCAATATTCTGGTGAAACATGCAAGTTCACAGTTTACCAAGATTAACTATGCAAGCATTTGGGGAATAGTATGAAGCCAAAAAATTGCCCTTTTTTTGTGGATGACGATACAATAGAACTATCTAGATGCAACAGGGCTGGGAAAAGTGTTTAACAGCAGTTATGATCAATTGCTTTGGCAAGAGACCGGAAGGCTAGACTGCTATTTGGATGTGATGCAAGCTTCCTGGTTATGGTTCTTTCAAAATATCTGTTTTGGATGCACTGATAGTTTCTTGCAGCTGTTACATTGTGTTCGATTCTTTGCATGTACAGCAGTGGTACTTTTTTTTTTTTTTGAAAACCAAGGCTTAGATAGGGGATGACAGTTTAGAGTACATGGGGAACATGTTTAAATACAAGTAAGGATTATTTGGGAGATACACTCAGTAAACACTTTTTGGTTGGAAGGCCAAAGACTACTGTCTTTGGTCTTCCAAAGGAGTGAGGTGCAGAAGTTATGAAGGCAATTCCACTTGGCGTTGTTATAATACCCCACAACTCTTGATGGGGAGTAGCTCTCTGTGAGTGACGTTTCATGGGAGAAGAGATAAACAGTAGATCATGGTCTGAATTGTCTACAGGAGATACAACACTGCCAGTGTACTTAGAAGAGTCACGGTGAGGAAGAGATCCAAGGTCCTGAAGGAGAGGTTGGGATAATCTGGTAAGCATGTGAAAGATCATTAGCGATGGCAAATGTCTTAGCATCTTTATCTGCTTGGTCTGTGCAATTAGAGCAAGGAACTTAACTGATCTTGTGAATATCAAAATCTCCAGAGAAGATAGCTTTGCTGCAGGAATGCAGAAAATCAACATTCAAGAACAGGAAGTCAAAGACTTCAGAATGATAAGTGGTAATAGACTTCAGATGAATTTGAATGAATGGGGCTTGGTTTGATTTTTTAGATTTATAGCCAAAGTAATTCAAGCTATGAGGTCAGTGTATTATGTATGTTAATTGTGTGTGTGTGTGTGTGTGTGTGTGTGTGTGTGTGTGTGTGTGTGTGTGTGTGTGTGTGTGTGTGTGTGTGTGTGTGTTTTTCTCCCAGAAACTCGCATTTCCGAGAGGAAAAAACCCCTACCTCCATATGAGACTAGCTAACTTATCTTCAGCTGAAAAGTCCTGTAAAAGGAAGTTCTTTGCATCCAAGACGGGATTCAAACCCAGGTCTTTTCAACCAAAGGGCATTATCAAAACTGACTGAGCTATGGAGGCTCTCTATCAATGGGGCAGAGATATTTTCAGCCAAAGAAGGTCAATGTCAGGCAAGTCTGTATTGGATCTTGAATGAAAAGATTTCCTTAAAGAAATAATTTATTCAGAATTCAACAAGTTTTAGCTAAACAACAACGAAAATGTTTGTACATAAGTAAAGATACAAATTGTTTAATGAATCATATGCTAGTACTCTTTTATGTAATATTACTTAAAGGTAAACGATGTCATAATTTTTTGTAAGAATTTATATTGGAAAAGGTATTCTTTGTAAGATATATGTTAAGGCATTAACATATTAACACCTTAACACTTACAAACTCCACCAACAAAAACCTCGGGTGAATTGCATAGCCTACGGCAAATTGTTTACGTGTGGAACAGCACTTGCTCGATGTTTTCCAGGAAGACGCAGCACGTGCACGGAGTTCTCCAGGAAGAAGCAAATAGAATATACGACACGTGCGCAAAAGAGAGTGCCGATAGTAGAAGGTATAAAAGAGGTTTGCCCCCTTTCGAGAGGCTTTTTCTTCTTGAGGTCTGTAGTCTACTAGGGATTTTCTTGTGGAGTCAGAATGAGTTCGAGTTCGGGATAGTATCAATCACTGCCATCATTTCGAGATGTTGTACGGAAGGATTCGACGAGGAGATAATCGATAGCATTCCAAGCACGCTTGAAGGAACTGACCGCCATATACGTCCACGTGGATTGATCCGAGCCATGCTGTCTCTAGTCCGCGATGAGGAAAGTAAGGCAGAACAATGAAGTCCAAGCCTAGCCTGTGAAACAATCGTCTAGAAGAAGATCTGACATTCCATAGGACGAAGTAAGGATAAGATGACAGAATGAATATACTTCCAGAAATATGGTAATGTAAAACCTTTTGTAATTTTTTGTTAAGAAAGAGAGAAATATTGTGATATAGAAGAAAAGAGATGTTATGTTTCAGAACTCTATACTTGCAGGGAAAAGGACTATAGCGAATATTAGCAGTGTTTTAAGTCTTGTGGCTATTTCTCAAGTAATTAATTGAATGAATTGTAGTTTGAATTGTTATGAGTAATGATCTATAAAGTTATCGATGTGATTGCCTTGAGAGTATGTGTAGACTAGTAAGGATATTTAGAAGATGCAAACAAAACTTTGTGCTGTGAAATTAACCTATGATTGGATATGTTGTGTAAATTACAGTTGCTATGTTTAACTTTATGTTGCGGTCTAATCCTAAGTTATAAATCTGAGCAGTTGTGCACTGCTCAGATTTATAACTTAGGATATCTCTATTCCAATTGAGTATATTCTTGTAAATGTGTAATCTTAGGAATTTAATAAATGTATCTTGAATATCTTAACCTGTTTTGTGCCTTGAATTGAATCCAATGCACTGCTTGCTAATATCTGAATCTGAACGGGAAAGAATTATATGACAGAGACCACGACTGCAAACTAAAGTATTTTAAGAGAGAGATAAAACTGAGATAAAGAGTAATTAATAGATTGATTTACTTAGTATATTTTCTGAGGGTTACTCCTTGGTTAAGAGGAATTTCTAACCTAGGAATCAAATAAATTTTGAATTTATTTGATTCCTAGGTTAGGATCAGGCTGGCGCAGCTTGATCAAATAAATATTGCCAGAACCTGATTAGGAGGTAACTCCAGACCGTTATTGCTGAGGATCAGACTCTATTCAGAAGTCTACCCTTTGTTAATTTATTTAATATATACTTGATCGTTCTAAGAATCGGCCAATTTTGTGGCTAGATGTAACTGTAGATAAGAGAGTACAGAGTTCCGATAGTTTTATGAGTATAGACCATAGAAGTATATAGTAAAAGTGATAACACTACACAGTGACAATATAAGATAAGTGATATAAGTAGGAGAACACAATAAAGTACAAATTAAGGAAATGTCATGACATAACACTGCATTAATATGTCAGAGTAAACATTTATGCAGCTACCACCCTCAAATCAAAATAAGTCAAAGAGTGAGTAGTTTGGAAATGTGAGGTGGATAATGCTCGAGAAGATTGCAAGTTTCTGCCAGGAAAAGTGCATGGGGATTTTGCAGACTGGATATGGAAGTGAACACTGTTATTGTTAGTCCTGAGCCCACGTACATTTCATTTGGTGGAGATTTTGAAAGAAAACACTTTTGAAAGCGATAAAATATGAGACCACTTTAAGAGCAACTTATTCCAAGGTACCACCTAGTATGAATTGAGGCTTCAGAATCTTAGTGCCACCATATATGTGTGTGTGTGTGTGTGAGGATTAAAAGGTAAAGAATTGATTAGCATTCTTGTTGAAGAGTCCTTGGAGAAAATGTCACGTTAGACAAGGTAAACAGACTGAAAGAAAAGCAGCAGAAGAAGATTCAGTAGGTAAGCAGTTGAAATGTAAATGGATGTTGAGCAGCTACTGCTTAAGTTACTGTACATTTAACAGCCTAGTATTTGGGCTTATGTGCTATTTAAACTCATCATCAGGATGAATAGAATGAATACAGCACAGAAGAACAATAAAATATGTGTTTATTGGAGAGACAAAATATATCCTATATTTTCTCTCTCTCGCATTGGCATCGTCAGGGATACAATCTCAAAATTGTAAAAGCACACACACAAAAATGCTCAATACAATATTATTATTACGGGTATCTCCATGAAGTCAGTAGACCCAAACTATCAAAACAATATCTATCATATCTGTTCTTGAATTCATTTACAGACGAAAAACTCACAACTGAGTCAGGCAATGCATTCCACTCATTCACCACCCTCCAGGCGTAAAACCTCATTTTCACACCCTTGTTAACCACACTTTTCCTTAATTTCCAGGGATGACCTCTTGTTCTTCCATCACTATCACACAGATGAAACATTTCCCCTGCATCAATCTTATAAAACCTTTTAATAATTTAAATGTTACTATCATATCCCCTCTTCTGCCTGTCAACCAACCTCTGCAATCCATCAATGTAGAGAGCATTTTTTTACATCACTCACCAACTTAGTCACTCTCCTCTGAACCCTTTCCACAACCTCCTCATCTCCAAGGAATCCAGGTGACCAGACCTGAGCACAGTAATCCAAATGTGGAAGTATCAACGCTTTATAAAGGGGAATAATAACCTCTTTATCTCTGGATGTTAGCATGTTCCTCAATAACCAAGTAATCCTATGTGCAATTCTGGACACCTTAGCAATGTGTCCCATGCACTACATCTCCCTATCTACCAACACCCCTAAGTACCTAGCCTCATCAATCTCTTGGAGTAACGTTCCATCAATGTAAGTACACAGCTGGTAATCTTTTAACCCCAAAATGCATAAATTTACGCTTTTCCACATTGAACTGACATCCATTTCCTTTTGACCATTTTACCTTATTTAAATCATCTTATTTAAATAAAGTAAAACCAGCTTATTTAAATCATCCTGTAAACTCTCAACATCATCAAATTCTTGATATGTACCCTTAGGAATGTGCAGGATAATTATGAGAGTACCACACGAAAAAGTTACACCAATATGATTTCTGATCAACACTTTTCCTCCAAATTAATCCGTTATCTGTCAAGACTCCTACATTATCATATCTTATATTTCTGCCATTTTAAGGCACTTTTTACTGTATCAATTCATCTACATCTTGTTCTTCTTCTGGGTCGTTTTCCTTACCAACCTGGCAAAGAACAAATGTTTTGCTTAATCTTTCCTCTTTCATTCTTTCAAGTACTTTCCTAATATCCTCATTTTTAATGTGATACTCCCATTGATGTCATCTGTTCCCTCCAATAATCTTTCACAAAACTTTTATATCTATGCTCTCCAGTGTTTGATCAAGTGTTTTATTTCTAACACAGCTCTCATAAGTTAAAATTGTTTGAACACTGTTTTCTTGCATACAACTAGTTGAGTGTTTTTACTAATTTATCTATTATTCTATAATAAATTTATTCTGCTGACTTCCTTCCATACCAGTTTTACTAATAGTGTTGTCTATTTCCATATTTAATTTGACATCTTCACTAACAATTGTGCCTAAAATAGCTGAAATGTTTTATTTGTTCTACAGGTTCATCATCCAGGATACAGTTGATGTTTTCAGTATTTCTGCTATTTGCACTGTCTTTGTGACTTTATTGCTGATTTTCATACCAAATTTATTACAAAAGTTATTTAATGTAATCAAGAAATCTTGCAGGCTTGTATACTGGAATTATTCAGAGGTATAACATCATCTGCATAAAGTAAAGCACTAAGATTATCATTGTCAATTTTGAAATCAGATTTAATACAACTTTCCTTAATAATGGTATCCTTATAGATAATGAATAACATCGCCATCATCAAATTCCTGCCATGTATCATCAAGGAGTGTACAGGATATGGAAGTACTACATGAAAAATTTACATCATTACTAACTTCCTATCTACAATTTTTTTCCAAATAAGTCTGTTACTTGTGAATATTTCAACATTATCAGAGCTTATATTCTGTCATCTAAGGCACTTAGATGACAGAATAAGGTACCGTATCATCTAAGGTACCGTATCAATCCACCCATATCTTGGTCTTCCTCTGGGTCGTTTTCCTGTCAACCTGGTAGAGAACACTTGTTTTGCTAATCTTTCCTCTCTATTCTGTTTAAGTGACCATACTATCTGAGATTAGTTAGCTCTGCTAACGCATTCCTGGATGCTAACAATGTCAAGTTCTTTCCTAATATCCTTGTTTTTAATATGATATTGCCATATGATGCCATCTGTTCACACCTCTAATCTTTCTCAGGACTCTCATATCTGGGGTCTCTAGTCTTTGGTCAAGTGTTTTACTTCTGACCCAGCTCTCAGATTCATAAGTTAAAACTAGTTTGAACACTGTCTGTATATACCTAATTTAGTGTTCTGACTAATTTCTCTCTTATTCCATATAAATTTATTAATTTGACTTCCTACCATACCAGCATTGTTGATTTTGTTGTCTATTTCCATATTTAATTTACCATTTTCACTAAAAATCGTGCCCAAGTAGCTGAAATGTCTCAACAGGTTCTCCATTCACAAAGAAGTTGACATTTTCAATGATTCTGCCTATTTTCGTTGTCTTTGTCTTTTTATTGCTAACTTCATACCACATCTATTACAACAGTTATCCAATTTAGTCAGGGAATCTTGCAGACTTGTAGCGGATTTATTTAGAAGTATAACATCGTCCGCATAAAGCAAAGAGCTGACAGTAACATCTCCAATTTTGATATCATGTTTAATACCACTTTCCTTCATAATGTGATCCATATAGATAATGAATAACAGAGGGGGATAATGTATATCCTTGTCTCACACCAGATTTAACATTAAACCATCTTCCTGTACTTCCTTCAATTCTAACTGCTGACTTACAACTCAAATAAAGACTAAGTATTGCTTGATATAATGCCCCATTGACACCATATAACTGCAGCATATTGAATAGCTTCTCTCTTGGCACCTTGTCATATGCCTTTTCCAAATCGACAAAACTTAAATACAGATCTTTGTTGTATTCCCATGATTTCTCCACTATTTGTCGTAAAGTGAAGATCTGATCCTGACAGCCTCTATTTGACCTGAATCCAGCTTGTTCTTCAAGCTTTTCTTCCACAATTCTTCTCAACCATTTTTCAAGTATACTTGCATAAATCTTACCAACGCTCAGAATGTGAGAATTACAGAAATACTTCTGTAATTCTCACATTCAGTTTTATTTCCCTTTTTATATATGGATACTATGAGAGCTCTACTCCAATCATCTGGAATTAGTCCCTCTGTCCAGGCCTTCTGAACTATGCAGTGCAACCACTGTAAGACTTTTATACCACCATACTTCAGCATCTCTGGTCGAATATTATCTACTCCTGCTGCCTTTCCACGTTTCAAGCCTTTCATAGCTTTTTCCTACTATATGTATGGATATGTATTCCTGACTGTATGCCTGTTGAGTGTTTTTTACCACTGTGCTATCACTGCTTGTTTCATTTAGCAATTTTTCAAAGTAATTACTCCATACTTCAAGGATATCTTTTTCTCCCGTTTTCATCTCTAACTCCTTTTACAGCACTCTTTCCTCCATTTCAAGCTTCTTCAACAACCTCCAGAATATGTTACCACCTTCTTGATATTTATTTTCTATGTTCTTGCCAAAGCCCTCCCATGACTTTTGTTTAGCTAGTTTTACACAGTGTTTAGCTTTCTTACATTTGTCTCTGTATTCTCCAAGAGCACAAGCTGACTTATTTGCCAGGAACTTTTGATATGCTTTCTTCTTTTCCTTCACTGCCTCTTTAACTTCCTGTGTCCATCATGGAGTTTTGATTTTTGTATCCTTGCAAACAGGATACAAAAATCACCACATGCCTCCCTGGCTGAATCAATCAATTCTTTCTTCAAGGCTTGCCACTGAATATCCAAGGTTTGGTTCCTGTTCCCAAACACTTTCATTTTTTCTTCAATAATCTTTGTGTATTTTAGTCTACACTTCACATATGAGAGCCGCTCAACTTTTATTTGCTTTAAAACCTTCTTCCATGTTCTTCTTTTCAATAAGAAATTCAATTTTATCCTGCTTAAGACTAAATAGTGATCACTTCCAATTTCAAATCCTCTGTACACTCTGGTGTCCTGCACCAGGGAGAAAACATCACTATCAACAATAACTTAGTCAATGAGACTTTTCTTATTCCTTGCCTCTTCTCTCCATGTGAATTTGTGCATATTTTTATGTTGGAACATGGTGTTAGTAATAACCAGTCCATTTCCTGAGCAGGAATCGAACAGGTATTTGCCATTATTATTAGCTTTGCTCTTTTCTCTAAATTTTCCCAAAATATTTTTGTATGTCTGACAATCATTTTCTACTCTGCTATTTAGATCCACAACAAGGACCAACTTTTCCTTTTTCATTATGTCAGTTGCGTTCTCTAAAGCCTCAAAAAATTCCTCCACTTCTATCTTAGTAGAACCTTCTGTGGGACCATATGCACAAATAAGTCTCATTGTCCAGTTCCCTATTCTGATATTTACCCACATCACTCTACTCGAGGCTAATCTTCTTGAATGGTTGCCTGCCATTCAAGAAGATTAGCCTCGTAATAATAAATAACAGTGGATAAAATGTGCATGTCTGTCTCACATCTGATTTAACATCAAACTATCTTCCTGGACCTCCTTCAAATCTAACTGCTGACTTACAGCTTAAATAGAATTACTTGATATATAAAGTCTCATTACCCCATATAACTGTAGCATTTCACGGTCATATCTAGAAGCTGTTCAATGGACTTGACAACAACTGTAGCATTTTGAACAGCTTTCCTCTTGGTACCTTGTCATATGTGCCTTTTCCAGCTCAACAAAACTTCAATACAATTCCTTGTTATATTCCCTAGATTTCTCAACTATTTGTCTTAGAGTGAAAATTTGATCCTGACAACCTCTGAATTCAGCTTGTTCTTCACAATTCCACAATTTTTCTTAGCCACTTCTCAGGTATACTTGCATAAATCTTACCAGGAATTTACAGTAGGGAAATAGCTCGGTAATTTTCCCATTCAGTTTTATTTCCTTTTATAAATGGTACTACGAGAGCTGCTCCAATCAGGAATATGTGATAGATGAATCTTCCCAGTTATGTAACTTTGACCCTTAAGCATCCCGCTCAATATAATAAGTGGGAAAAAAAATTAAGACTAAAAGCTTAAGGCCCTATGAGATGTGTCCTCTATAGGTGCTGTTGGCTAGCCTTAGCTGTTGGGAGGAGGAGGCCTAATTCAAGTTTCCCAAATCTCGGGAAGTTGACTACAACCATATTTATTAAAATTAAATTTGTTTTAATAAATTTGCTGCTGATTCAAAGCCTCCATAGCTCAGTTGGTATAGTCAAAGCCTTTGGTCAAAAAGACCTGGGTTTGATTCCCATCCATGATATGAAGATCCTTTACTGTCTTTCGATTAAAGGTGAGTTAGTCAGTCTCAAACTGAGGTAGAGGATTTTTTTTACCTTTAAACTCGGATTTTTCATTCCTCAGAACAGGCAAACCAGCCCTGTGAATACATACATGGATTACAGCCATGAACACTTACGACAATATGTGGAAGAGATAGGATCCTCACCACATGTCGTTACGCCCGTAGTCGACCATGAGTTATATCATGGCAGCCAACCTCCTAGATAGGATTCAAAGAAAAGTCTTTCAAGTTTATATTTCTTGCAGTGAAGCATAATAATTTATTCCATTTGATTCTGTGCAATGTATCCAAAAGTATGGTCAGCTAGATAAGACTGACCATAGTTATTGTGGTAAATGTATTTGTTGTGTTCTTCTAGGTTGATATTTGCAGATCTCCAAGTTTTACCATAAGATAATTTGCAAGAACAAGGATCATGTAAACACATGAGAGAGAGAGAGCGAGAGGGAGGGAGTGGATCCTTAGGAGAGGGGATAAGGCAGCCAGCTTTGGATGAGATTTGAAAGCAGTACAGAGATTTTTTTTTAGAGTTCTACCTATTTTTTTTTGAAGTGCCCTGGATATAGGGATATGCTATTTCTATTCCATATATCTTAATCTTCCCAGTGTAATCTTAATAAATATGGCTGTGTTAATCTTCCCAAGATTTGGGAAAATTTAATTCTATAGGATTTTAGGCATTTAGTCTAAATTTTTTCCACTCATTGTTTTGAGTGCTTTTATGTGTGTACTTTTAGTTTTGAGATTGTATCCCTGACAATGTGTCCATGACAGAGAAGAAATATAGGATCTAATAAACTTGTTTTTTATTGTTACTCCATTCCATCATCAAATTCCTGCCATGTACCCTAAAGGAGGTATACAGGATATGATAGCACTACATGAAAAATTTACATCATTACTAACTTCCTTTCTACAATTTTCTTCTAAATCAATCTGTTACCTGTCAAGACTCCAACATCATCAAATCTTATATTTCTATCTTCTAAGGCACTTTTTACTATATCAACCCACCTATATCTTGGTCTTCTTCTGGGTCTTTTTCCTGCCAACCCGGCAGAGAACATTTGTTTTGCTAATCTTTCCTCTCCCATTCTATTTAAGTGACCATATCACCTGAGATCAGCTCTACTATCCTTGTTTTTAATATGATATTGCCATTGATGCCATCTGTTCATGCCCCCTAATCTTTCTCAGGACTCTCATATCTGCAGTCTTTGGTCAAGTGTTTTACTTCTAACCCAGCTCTCAGATCCATAACTTAAAATTGATTTGAACACTGTCTTGTATACAGCTACTTTACTGTTTTGACTAATTTCTCTCTTATTCCATATAAATGTATTCAGTTGACTTCTCACCATACCAGCTTTGTTGGTTCTGTTATCTATTTCCATATTTAATTTACCATCTTCACTAAAAATTGTGCCTAAGTAGCTGAAAGGTTTTACTTGTTCTATAGGCTCTCCATTCCCAATGCAGTTGATATTTTCAATGCTTCTGCCTATTTTCGTTGTCTTTGTCATTGCTGACTTTCATACCGTACCTATTACAACAGTTATTCAATTTAGTCAGGGAATCTTGCAGACTTGTGGCAGATTTACTTCGACGTATAACATTGTCTGCATAAAGTAAAGAGCTGACATTAACATCTCCAATTTTGATATCAAGATTAATACCACTTTCCTTCATAATGTGATCCATATATATAATGAAAAAAAGAGGGGATAATGTACATCCTTGTCTGACACCAGATTTCACATTAAACTATCTTCTTGTACTTCCTTCAATTTTAACTGCCGATTACACTCAAATAAAGACAAAGTAATGCTTGATTTAGTGCCCCATATAGCGCTTGATATAGTTGACACCATACAACTGTAGCATTTTGAATAGCTTTTCTCTTGGCACCATGTCATATGTCTTTACCAGATCTTAAAAACTTAAATACAGATCTTTGTTATATTCCCATGATTTTTCAACTATTTGTCATAAAATGAAAATCTGATCCTGCCAGCCTCTATTTGGCCTGAATCCATTTGTTCTTCACCAAGCTTCTCTTCCACAATCCTTCTCAACCGTTTCAAGTATACAGCTGGGTCTCTTTTTATGCAGTAGATACATTCCACAGAAAATCGCATATAAAAAATCGCACAAAAAAGCCTAAACTTACGTTGCAAAAATCAGGGATACGTTCCATAATTTTCTAAAACTGCATAAAACCGAAGCAATGAATTAAAATAAACCTAAAATCGCATAAAAAAAGTTTATGAAAATTCAGGAAAATAAGAATGCCTAAGTTTGTTTTAAAGCTTTATTCATTTATTTAATTTTATTGAAAAGTAAAATTTTTTTTTTTTTTAACATTTTGTCATCAGAATTATTATCACAATTAGACAATATTCGGCAACGTCTGCAAACTGGTGCAAAATCACTTTCAGAACCAGAAGGGATAGTCAGCACATCAGATCTGTATGGAAAAGGCAATGGTTCTTCACAAACAGAATTAGCTTCGCCCTCGTTCTGTGCAGATTTTTTTCTTCTGACAATGTAATCAGCGATTAAACTTTGCGATGATGATTTCACTAATTTTTTATACAGCTCGCGATATCCAGACATACAGTTCTTCAGCTCACATTGGAATTTAAAGGCTCGTTCAGAATTTGTGTCATGAACAAGAAAATGACTTTCCAATTTATTGCACAGTTCAAGACTTTCTCAAATTATATTTGCAGTGAGGGGGACAGGTTTTTCTTCCGCTTCACTATCATTTTCTGGATCTTTGACGTTATCTAAAGTTAATCGATATCCAATAATATCATCGTCACTTATGGAATTATCCACAAGCAATTCGTGTACATCATTCTGGCTAAATGTATCAAAACCTTCTCCACAAATTTCATGTGCCTGTGTAATGATTTCATCTGATAATGTAGATGTTTGCATGGTTGCAATACATCCAGGCCAAGCTGCTTTCCAGTAAACATTTAAAATTTGTGGTCTTATTTCAGCGATAGCAGATGCAACATGATTTAAGCAGTCCAAAATAGAAATTTTTTTAAAATGTCAGTTACTGTTAACGATTCATTTTCAAGTTTATCCAATATAAATTTAAAAGTGTGCTTAACGTAATATTTTTTAAAAGTAGCAATTATGCCTTGATCTGATGGCTGAATAACGCTCGTTGTATTGGGTGGAAAAAACACTACCTGCACATTTGGATGTTCTAAATGCAGATGACTTGGTGCATTGTCAAAAATTAATAAAACTTTAAAATCGAGAACTTTTTGCTTCATGTATGTTTTCACTTCTGGTACAAAGCAATTATTGAACCATTCAGTAAATACAGCAGTTGTTACCCAGGCCTTTGTATTAGCGATCCAATGTACAGGCAGCTATTTTAGATCTTTGCCTTTTAGAGCACATGGTCTTAGAAATCGATTTACTAGGAGGGGTTTCAACATTTGATCTCCTGATGCATTGCTACAAAGTAACAACATTACTCGATCTTTGCTTGCTTTAAACCCACTTGCTTTTTCCTCAGACTTTGCAATGTAAGTTCGACTAGGCATTTTCTTCCAAAACAATCCTGTTTCGTCAGCGTTAAACACTTGATTGAGACAACATCCACCATGTTCAATAATTTTGGCTAACTTCTCTTGAAAAATTTTGGCTGCTTCTTCATCTGCTGCTGCAACCTCGCCTGTAATCTTCATGTTATGAAGTGCATTCCTTTTTAAAAACCCGGTTTACCATCCTTTGCTAGCGAAAGATTCTTTATCAGCCTGGGAAGCGGAAGTAGACGGCTCCAATTGTTTCATAACACCGAAGAGCTTTTTGTTTAATTAAATAGCCACTTATATTCTTCTTTGAGTTAATTCTTCAATCCAAATTACGAGCACTCATTCCGTGTTTTCTAATAAAGCATCTCTTGAGTACGATGATAATTTAGCACTTAGTTTTGTGCCAGAAATAACAGATTTTCTTATTGCGACTTCATTCTTTTTAATTGCTCTTATAGTAGATTCGTCTAAATTAAAATGTTTACCAATAGATCCCTCTCCTTTTGCTAAGGGATCTAAAATTGCAATTTTCATTTCCAAAGAAATTTCTGTTCTTTGGTGCTTTTTTTCCTCCAATGAGCCAAATTTAATTTATTATTAATTAATAATCAATTATTAAGTAATAATAAAAATCAGCTAAATTAACACTTAATTATTAATGAATACATTACAAAATAACCAAGGTGTTCCATGAAAATTTCAGGATTTGTAAAGTGTTTCTGTTGTAGGAAAAGTTTGAGAAACGCTGGATTACCCTATTATCGGAATGGATTCTTCTTCTGTTGACATGCGCAGAAGTGTCGAAAGGTCTCGTATCTGTGGGCGTGCACCGCATAACTTCAAATCCACATAAAAAGAGACCCGAGCGTACTTGCATATGTCTTCCAGGAACACTCAGTAGCGAAATGACAGATTTCGTTGTTTTATTTCCTTTTTTTTTTTTTTTTTGGGTACTATGAGAGCTCTACTCCAATCCATCTGGAATTCGTCCCTCTGTCCAGGCATTCTGAACTATGCAGTGCAGCCACTCTAAGGCTTTTATACCACCATACTTGAACATTTCTGGTCAAATATCATGTACTCCAGCTGCATTTCCACATTTCAGGCTTTTGATGGCTTTTTTCTAATTCATGAGTATTCCTGATTGCATGTCTGTTCAGTGTTTTTTACCACTGGGCTGTCACTGATTGTTTCATTTAGCAATTTTTCGAAGTAATTACTCTCTATACTTCAAGCATATCTTTTTCTCCAGTTTACATGTCAATGTTATCTCTAATTCCTTTTACAGTAGCGAACTCTTTCCTCCATTTCTGAGCTTCTTCAACAACCTCCACCTTCTTGATATTTATTTCCTAAGAATTTTGGTAGACTTTGGTACTAATTCCATTAAACCTAATAATGAATTACTGTAGATTTACTGGTTGTTACCCAGGCCTTTTTACTGGAATTGAGGAGAATGATGTATGCCAGTTAGCCTATTTTTTTTATAGGCAGGAAGATCTGTTAACATCTACCTGGTAGAGCATAAGAAATACAAAGTGTAATTACTGTTTAAATGGTCTACTAGACCCAGTTGGAAGTCAGGTCTAGTAGACCAGGACTTGGATATCCCACATACACAGAATCAGGATGGATGAAAGCAATGACCCTACCTAGCTAGAAGCACTTTTCTAATTTCAATCAATAATGATTACATATGCCAAAATTTGGTGTTCACTAGAACTTTAGTTCTCACTACTCCCCCTCCCCCATTATAATTTGACTATTTTTTTTGTTACATATGTGTAATCAGGCTATTTCTGACAAATGCTGTGTGCCCTCAAAACTGCAGGGTTGAAACTAGCAAATCATCAGCAGAATTAATAAATTCGGAAATCTTCCCGATACGAATGGTAAAAACATTTTTAAACAGTTTTCACTGATTACAATTTTACTATATGTAATAAAATTCTATGTAATTATTATTTTACTTGCTGAAAGGAAATAGAAATACAACCATTTTTCATTGACTGCTGCAAAATGTATAAGCACTTATTAGATTTGATTTGTCCACATATCTACTGCCTTCACATATACAGCAAACCCACTCTGGCTAGATACAATTTAATAAAATGTGGTATTTAAGATCTGTATGGAATTTGTTCAGTCATCAGAATTTTGGTTTCTACTCTACTCTAGACAATGAAATTTATGATCTCTACTAAAATGGGAGCCCTGATCAACATTCTGTCATATTGAACGTGGAAGTTGTTTACGCTCTCTGCATTCACAATGCAGTCCAGAAATACGTTCCACTCACCAACAACTCTCCCTGTAAAAAATCTGTTTCTCACACCCTTCTTCACCACATCTTTATACAACTTCCATGGATGGCCTCTTGTTCTTACCATTTACTCTTTTTATAATACCTTCTTTATTAAGGTAGAATTCTTTAACCAATTTGGTCTATATCATATCTCCTCTTTTCCTCCTTCCACCAAACTCTGTAATCCACATTCCCTCAACTGCTCTGCATAACTAACACTCCAGTCTTCGGATCCTCTTTAGTGTTTCCAAATCACAGTGCACCCAAATTTAAGCACAACAGTCCACGTGTGGTTTGACCAATGCCTTATATAGAGACACCACCACATCCTTATCCCTACATGTCAATATACAGTGAGAAGCAGGGTTTTTTGCATGCAGAGTTGTGAATGAAATGATTGAAATGCCTTGCCTGCAGAGAATTTGAATGTGTTTAAAGCAAGGTATGAGTGGTGTATGACAAAGGGATCTCCTAGATGTCTTTGACACCATTGAGTCTTGGGAAAATAATAATATACTTTTTATCACAACAGCAATATGACATGCAGTCTTTGCAACACCTGCAATGGGCAGTATGCTGTCAATCATTTCCATTCTGGTTTTGACTGGACCATTTTTAGTAAAATGGTTCAAAATTATGTTACAAATCACAATACATAAACCAAAAACAGATCTATTTCCATTTACTCTAATAAGAGAAAAATGCTATTGCAAAATGTACTCTTTTATGACTGTCTCAGATCACTTTCATACAGTATGATACTGCTTCTTAAAAAAATTATTTATATTATTTTTATTCATCCTCCTCTTATCTCTCAGGAATTATACAATCTTTTAATGTAAGAACCTGCCATCAATGCTGATGCAAAAGCTTCCTTCAATTGTTATCTTCTAAAATTAAAAGCTTGAATTTTTTAAAATTTGCTATTTAAAAAAGAAACACTTACCGCTAAGAAATGTCCACAAACCAGAGATGATCACGAGTAAAGAAATAAAAAAAAGGAAGGAAAGAAAAAATAATTAAAATCTCAAATAATGAACTGTAAAAATTTTAAATAATTTCATAATATATATACATCATCTTCCATCATGTCCAACAAGCCTAATGCTTGTTACATATAAGTAAGTTTTCAGGATCAGAATTTCTATTCGCAGAGGTGAATCCTATTTTCATAGTATTTTATTGTAGTCAAGTTTTTTTTTTGCTTAGAAAGTAAATTATACTTGTCAAAAAAAACCGTATTCTAGTTTTAATCTTTACCCAGGAACAAACAAAAGTATGCATGTGAAGTATTTTCACAATGCTACTTGTACATAGAAGCTGTTGACTTCACACTGCCTCAGTGTGAAGTCAACAGCTTCACACTTCATTGGACATGCATATTGTCATGCATTATAGAAAGGGTCACCAACCAGATCTATTTTCCTCTTTCTTGAGGTCTCACTGATGAGAGCTGGACTTGCAAGAGAGAGACCTAAAATAATGCAGAAGTCATTTCCACATACAAGTAGCACAGTGGTAATGCTATATTAAAATGTTCTGGATGAGAAATAACTATAAGCATGTTTGTTTTTTTTTTTATCCTACAATAAAGGTTGCACTTATTGCACATATCAGTGCTATGTGTGTGTGTGGCTTCATCAGAAAGAAGGAGCAAAATGACAAGAAATAATATTATTACTTTAATCCTTTACTCAAGTGTGAGCAAACAAAGTTTGCAATTAGACTATTTGTAGAGGTTGCCGACTTCCATATCAGATTTCTCGTTATGCTATGTTGCCCCTCCCTCCCTCCCGTGAAGTCTGCAATCTCTATTTGCAAGTAGCCTAGCTGTGAAGATACTTCATATGCAATTAGGTTGTTGTTTAATTTTGACGGTATATATCAGAACACAGAATTAAGTAAATAATTATTTTTTGACTTATTGCTGATGTTATAACCAGCATCTTCAGAGCACAAAAACAGTGTGTCACAGTATGCAAGTCTACAACAACATGGTGTAACAAAGGGACTAGTTTAAAAAACTAGTTTAACACCAGAAAAATATCAGCAGTAAGTCAATAAATAACTATTTACTTATAATTCTGTGTTCTGATATATACCGTCAAAATTAAACAACATATACAGTTAAACAATTAAACAACATTGGAGTTGCCTGAAATAATAATAATGTACGACGAACACATAAGCCTTTCTACACATTTGTCTTCTCAAGTTTGGCTAAAGGATTAAAACAAAAATATAATTTTTGTTTTATAAAATATAATCTATTATTGTTTGTCAAGAACTTGTTTACAAGAGCAAAAATCTGAATTACTTATGAGGAAAAAAACTCTTATATACTGAAATGTCAAGTTCCTTCTAAAAGTTTATTCATTAATAAATTATTAATGGTTAAATATTTAATTATTTAGCTAAGCAAAATAATAATATAATAAAATAAACTTTAGTTTTAAATCTTCAATGTAATGAATTTATTATAAATAAATAAATAATGCTAATGTTATAATAATTCTTGTAGATAATCTTATATGTTGGTTACACATAGCTTGTAATTTTTCAGGAAATGACAACGTAGACTAGAATATTAATTATAAAAAAACTAATACCTTCCTATATTTTGGCAATGCTTACATTGCCGTCATCAGGGATCACAAAAAACAATGATATGTGCATGCAGATAGTAACACTGAGCAAATGAGGCTGAAGAAACTTTACCAATATGTCGTATCAAAATTACTATGGAAATTTAAAAATTCAAACAATATCAAATTATCCTTTCTAGACGTTCTCATCCACTCACCATCAGCTGACAATTTAATCATTGTCAGCTGATAGTTTATCGAAAGCCTACTTTCACTAGATGTTACATTCTTCAACAATATGCGCAAAAAGAGAGGAATCAAAGTCTTTAATTCAATGAGCTAAGACTAATTGTTCGACTCCTTATCACTTACAGGAAGAACTCTCAAATATCAAACAATATATGAAATTAAATGGCTTCTCAGAAAAGACTACACAACATCTGTTTGATTCCTACAAACTGAACCTAAACAACAAGGAAACAGTACGTCGAGTTCCAATCCCATACACTGCAGGCATTTCAGAACTGATTTCCAGAATTTTGAAGAAATATGATTTAGTAGCTACTTTTACACCTATCAATAAACTATCAACTTTTTTCCCCCTCTTCAAAAGATAAACGCTCCCCTTTGTCTCTTCCTGGTGTATACCAAGTTCCTTGTGACTGCTGTCTATACTACTTTGGATAAACTGGAAGCTCAATAGAAAAGAGAATACAAGAACATCAATCATAATAAATTTAGTTTAATCCTTTATCCAAGTATAAGCAAACAAAGTTTGCGCCTGAAGTATCTTTAGGACTGAAGCAACTTGTGGTAAAGGTACCAAGCTCTCATCACTCCTTGTCTTAGTATCTCCCATAATGCAAAGCACATCTCCTTGCGGACATGTATAATGCTATGCATTAAGGGAAGGGCCACTTCCCTTAATGCATAGAGAAGCTTAGTCCTGAAGATACTTCAGGACCGAGGCCTTTACCACGTCCACCTTTATCATGAGTTGCCCAGTCCTGAAGATACTTCAGGCACAAACTTTGTTTGCTTACACTTGGATAAAAAGGATTAAACTAAATTTATTATAGTCTAACCAAGTGGAAAAAAATTTTCAACCTCTTTCTCTAAATCCAGAGAAATTTAATAATAAGGTGAGACACCTTTTGGCAACTCGTATAGGTAAATATGACTTCTCCATTGCTTCCACTTTAGTATCACCACTTCTGGGTCTGGCTCCCACTGATGAGACCTCAATAAAGGTCGAAACCAGTCTGTGTAGTGGCCCTCCCCTTAATGCATAGCATTATACATGTCCACAAGGAGATGTGCTTTGCATTATGGAGGATTATTATGCTTTGCATTATAAGACAAGGAGTGATGACAGCTTGGTCCCCCTTTACCAAGAGTTGCCTCAGTCCTGAAGATACTTCAGCTGCAAACTTTGTTTGCTTACACTTGGATAAAGGATTATACTAAATTTATTATAGTCTAACCAAGTGGGGAAAACTTTCAACAGCAATCATATATCGGTCCAGAAAATCCAATAAATCTGGATTGGCTCAACATTATCAAAAATATGGAAAAGTCTGATTAGAATAACACATCATTAATTTTTTTAATACTTACTATCAAAACCAAAATGGTATTTTATGAAGTCACGAGGTCTCGAGAAACTAACAAGATGCAGTATCTGTTGGGCGATCTGTAGAGTATGACATTTAATTTTTTTTTTACTATATACGAGGTGGTATCAAAAAGTTTCGAGACTAGGTTTGTAACATGCCAACAGATGGCAGCACAAGGCTGCACCACAGGCACAGGGAACACCTACCTTCATAAGTCAGTGTGCCAAAAGACATCATCCTGTGTACATCGGGAGCTGTGCAACTGATGCTATTCTGACCACCTGCGTTACCACATCTGCGATTTCATCATGGACAGCAAGTCAGAACAAAGAGAAAACGTGAAATTCAAGGATCATTACAGTGACGTAACTTGGGTGTACGGGTACGACCCTGAGACGAAGCAACAGTCTTCACAGTGGAAGAGCCCATCATCTCCACGACTAAAAAAAAGGCGAGGCAGGTCCTCAGCTCGACCAAGTGTATGTTCATCATCTTTTTTGACATTTGCGGCATTGTGCATCGAGAATTCGTCTTCAGGGGCCAGATCGTCAATAGTAAGTTCTACTGACAGGTTTTAAGGTGTCTGAGGGAGGACATTCGGCAAAAGCGACCAGATCTGTGGCGCGCGAAAAACTGGATGCTCCACGACAACAATGCACCCTGTCACCGAGCTCTACTCACACGTGATAGTGTGAGGAGAGCTTGGTGATGTAAACAAGGTAATAGTGTGTAAACGTAGATAAATAAAGTAATTTCTCTTAAACAGAGCTAGTCTCAAAACTTTTTGATACCACCTCGTATACACATACACTCTTATATACACTCTTTTATAAATATATACGGTTATGATTAACCTTTTCCTCAGAACATATGTTACTAGAAATATAATATCACGCAGTTAATTCTATTTCAAATAAATCCATTGTATTACATTCTACCTTGTATCCAGGGCCGGTGCGAGAGTATCTGGTACCCCTAGGCAAAGAAAATTTAGGCATATACATTGTCTCTATGCAGTAATTAGTGCGTCATTTTTTCAATACCCAAATTCAGTGCGCCTATATACATCTTAAAAATAAATGTTACAGATTTTAAAAATTTTCTATCTATACATTTTTATGGCTAACTATTTTAAAAAATCACTCACCAGAATGAAATAATTTAGTTACCGATTTAAAACATTTTATGAAGTTATTTTTAATGGCATACTACACTACTTCCATGTACACTATGTATACCAGGGTTTCCCAAACCGTGTTCTGTGAGAAGTTCCTGGAATCTGTCATTTTAGTTTTCTAAGCATTTTTTTATGAATAAATATTTTATAGTGGAAATATTCTGAGGAGAATAATATTTGAGAATATGTCGAAAAGCTCAGACCCAGAACGCCTAATATTTGTGTATCGTTAATTTTTACCACATCGAAATCTTTTAACATTTGGGAAAGGGAATACCACTGTTTATTATCGGTCATAAAAATTGCCTGCAAGCAGATTATAACAACTGGCGGCGTCCTCTGTTCTCAAAACTGAACGAAATTACATCTGTGTAACAAATGTCAGTGACCAAGTGGCATATTTTTAAACATGGAAATATTCATGAATTATCGTTAATTTTCGCACATCGAAATCTTTCAACAATCGGGAAAGAGAATACCGCTGTTTATGGCTGATCATAAAAATTGCCTGCAAGCCGATTACAACAAATGGTGGTGTATATTTTTCGTACAAAATTTAGCTCAATTCTTTGTTAAGTAGAAAAATAAAATTTATATTTTGAATATATTTTATTGTCTTCCAGCTTAATGATTTTCCTTTACCTAGGCCCTGAGACATACCTTCATTCTTTTATAAAAAAATTAAGGTTGAAAAAAGAAATTTGAGAAACGAATTATACTTTTTCCCATAGGTTATTATATTCGATTAGTGCGTTTTCGATTGATGCGCCTGTTTTAAAAAAAAATACATTAGGCGCACTAATCGAGGGATTGCTGTGTGTATGTATATATTACTATTACTACGGGCAACTCCAGGGAGTCATTAGACTCATCGAGGGAGGCCCCAAATTATATTCATCACAACTATTTGACATTCATACAGTATCTATCATACCTCGCCTTAAACTCATTCACTGTCACAGCATCCACTACAGACTCAGGGAGCGCATTCCACTCATTCACTACTCTAAAAGTAAAGAACCCAGCTCTAACACCTTTACTAACCACACTTTTGCCCAGTTTCCATGGATGTCCCCTAGTCCTCCCACAACCAGCCCTGTTCTCAAAAATATCTTCTGAATTAATTTTATAGAGACCCTTCAGTAATTTGAATGTCTCAATCATATCTCCCCTCCTCCGCCTATCAACCAATTTTTGCAACCCACAAATCCTCAACCTGTTCTCATACGGTTCATTCCACAGACCTGCTATCATCTTGGTCACTCGCCTCTGGATCCTCTCCACCTCCTCCCCATCAAGAAGAAACCTAGGTGACCAAATCTGAGCACAGTAGTCTAGATGGGGTCTTATCAAGGCTCGATACAGAGGAACAATAACCTGCTTGTCTCTGCTTGTCAATGTATTCTTCAGCAACCAAGTGATTTGATGAGCTGATTTGGCCACTTTTGCAATGTGTCCCCTAAATTTCAATTCCTTATCCACCAACACTCCTAAATCTCGTGTCTTATCAATTTCCTGGAGCACGGTTCCACCAATGCAGTAAACTGCCGCCAATCTTTTCACCCCAAAATGCATAACCTTACATTTTGCCACATTAAACTGACATCCATTCTCCTTAGCCCAGACCTCCAATCTATCCAAATCATCCTGCAAAATTTTGACGTCATCTGCATTCACTATTGCCCTACCCAACTTCGCATCATCCGCAAACAAATGAACTGTTCCTCTCAGATCCTTTCCTATATCATTTATGAACAAATTAAACAGCAGTGGTCCAAGAACAGATCCTTGTGGCACACCACTAGTCACAGGCCGTCTTGTGGACTCTACTCCTGAGTAAACCACTCTCTGATATCTCTCCGTCAACCACCCTCCTATCCATCTCACCAACCCTATATCCATTCCCATATGCTGCAATTTACTGATCAGAATTCCATGTGGTATCCTGTCAAAGGCCTTGGCAAGGTCCAGTAGAATCACTGCAAACCCATTACCCTTATCCAGTTCAGCCGTCACTGTGTTATAATACGTGAGCAAGTTACTGAGGCATGACCTACCCTTCACAAAACCATGCTGTCCCCGATACAGTATCCCATTTTCTTCTATCCAATCTTGTATTTTCCTCTTGACTATTTTCTCTAAGACCTTGATAATGATTCCTGTTATGCTGATTGGCCGGTAATTTTCAACAGCAGCCTTGGAACCACCTTTGTGCAGTGAAACTATTTTCCCTTCTTTCCACCCCCTTGGGGCTGACCCAGTCCTGAGGCTCAAATTAAAAAATGGTCAAGGGCACTGACAATTCTTTGGCCGCTTCACTTACAACATGAGCTGGTATACCATCCAATCCCACAGATGTATTGACATTGAGGTTCTGTAATAGACTAGTTACCTCTACTTCATTCATCACAATTCCAGTATAAGCTGTTGGTTCTTCCATTCCTGCAAAGTCACCACCTGGATGATATACTCTTGCAAAGTGCTCGCTCAGTAATTCCACAATATCGACTGATTCGGTTACCTCCCTACCCTCAGCATTTTTTAAGATCATTCTACCATGAGCATTTTTCCTTTTACTTGCAACATATTGAAAAAACTGTTTGGGATTCTCTTTAGCCTGCGTGGCCAATTTCCTTTCGTAATCTGCTTTTGCTTTTCTTACCACCCTTGTTACCATCCTGGCCTGAGCTTTATACTGTTCCTGCGCCTGATGGTCACCCTTCTCCTTAAATTCCCTCCACAATTGTTTCTTTTTTTGCAGCTCAAGCTTAATAGTGTTATTCATCCATTTAACCCCTACTTGATTTATTATTCGGACTCTTGGTATACAGTCAACCATTGCCTCCTGCAAACAGTTCTTAACCACCTCCCATGACAATATATATATATATTGTCATACTCACACAAGCACATGTACTCCTACACATGTGGATATTTATAAAAATAATATCATTAAGAACATTTATATATAAAATTTATTAATCAAAACCAACACATTTGTATACTTTATCATTACTTCTAATATCTGTATAGCAAGAAAATTAATCTTGAATACAAAAATTATGAAAAGTTAATCTTTTGGGCTTTTGCTTTGGCAAAGTTTTGAATTAATTCATCTATATTGATTGTAGATGCAATTTCATGCTCTATAGATATTATTGCTAGACCAGTGAGTCGTTCCTGAGCCATCGTAGAGCGAGTGTAAGTTTTTGTAAGTTTTAATTTCGAGAAACTCCTTTCTGAACTTGCTACCGATACTGGCAATGTCGAAAAAATTCCCAGAGCAATAAACACATTTGGAACACTATTTTCTAAATTATTTTTGCATATGTATGACAGGACATCTAATGAGGAAGTATTTTCTGGAATTCGCCTTGCTATTATTTGTAATTCATTACATAAATCTGTTCCGTCAATATCTCTAGAATTATGTGTTAAATAATTTTCCAATATCAAACATTTTTTAAGCAGTTCCGCTGAAGTAATTTTTTGAAATTCATATGTATTTAAAAGAAAACTAAACTTTTCATTAATTGTATTTTTCATGAATTTTTCATCAACATATGCAATTGCAGTCAATAATTGAAAAATAAAAATCTACCTTACATTTTTGTTTAAAATCTGTTACGAATTCATCCTTTGCTTCATACACAAATTGTTTTTTCTAAGTCTAACTCTTTCTTGTTCAAAATTAGGCGTTACACCTAAGACCTCAGCGATTTTTTCCGCATCTGTTAACATCTTTTCAAATTCATCCCCATTTCAGATTTTCATTAAGAAATTCTTTGTATCATAAATACAATTTATGGCACCATTTATATCAAGACTTGTATTCTGAAGTTGTTTACTTGTAAAGTTTATTTCAAAAAGTATATTATACCACATTACTAAGGATGTGATAAATTTGAACTTCCTTAAAGTTTTAAGAAAACTACTTGCATCTAATTTCATGGTATTTCCACTTAATCCACATAAACTATCATCTCGAGATATTTTTTGCAGTACTTCAGACAAATTATATCTTAGGGGCTTTAATGAGTCAATTTGACTCTCCCATCGTGTATCACAGACTGGTTTGAGAGTAAAATTACTTGTGTCTTTTGAGGTATTCCCATCGATGAGTCGAACTGGAAAAAAATACATATAGACGATGTACCGCGTCAAAAAATGCTGTGGCATCTAAAGAATTAGCAGTGCAATTCACTACTAAATTTAATGAATGTGAACTACAGGGTACATACATCGCACTCAGGTTAATATTTGAAATTCGTCGCTGCACACCTTTTACATCAGCTTTCATATTACTGGCATTATCGTATCCTTGACCTCGTAAATCTTGTATTGGTAATGAAAATTTGTCTAGAGTTCCTAGTGTCTAGTATTTCATTTGATAAAAATGCTCCAGTGGTATTTTTTATTTCTATAAATCCCAAAAAGTGTTCTTTTATAAAAACTGTGCTATTACTAGTGTCTACGAATTGAAGTACTATGCTCATTTGTTCCATGTGACCAATGTCGGACGTACAGTCTATAATTATGGAATAATTTGCGGCAACAACAGATTCTAAAATTTTCTTTTTTTATCGCATTGGCGAAGTTGTTTATTATTTCATTTTGAGTATCTTTTCCAGATAATGCACATATGTATCTTTATCTTTTATTCTTCGAAGATGTTCATTCATTATTGGATCAAACTTGGCTAGAAATTGAACAAATTTCAAAAAAATTTCCGTTTCCACGCAAAATTAATGTCTCATTTGTTCCTCGAAATGATAAATTTTGAATAGCTAACATCTGAACTAAAGCAAAGAGTAGTTCTAATACTTGCACCCAATGTTTCTTCTCATTTCTAATAACTAGCAAGTTCTCTTCATCAGTGGTTTTCTTTTATTCGAATTTCTAATTCTTTCCACTTATGGTAATTTTCAACGTGTCTTCGACTTTTTTCATGCGCAGCTAAAATAGAACAAGCATTTTTCCAGTCCCTCAATCCAGAATCAGCAAGGTTAATCTGACATTGATCAAATAATAAACAGCAGAAGCAAAATGCAGAATCCATGGATTTTGAGTACAGTAACCACAGACACTGCATTGTCTCGCTGCAAAATAGTCTTTCTTCGAGTATAATGAGTCATTGAAAATCTTCTACTATTGTTATCTTTCGGAAAATCAAAATTATGAATCTGTTCGGGTCCATGTGCAACTAATAGTTGACGTAATTGATTGAATATTGGAAAATTTTACAGGACGCCAAGTTGCTGGATCATTATAATTTAAATTTGTAAAATCAAATCCTTTTATGATTGGATCTGTAGAACAAGTAGCTTCAGAATCAACAATACTCATAGATCTGTAGATTTCCCCTTCGATGCTTTAATCCAATTTTTGGTATCTGTAGAATTCTCCAATTCATTAATCGAAACTATAGATGAATTATCCAACGAATAATCTTGAAGATTTTCTTCTTGTATTTGATTATGATCTTCTCAGCAAAGATATTTTAAAAATGCACCTTCTCGTTTTTTCAATCTTTCTTCCTTTTCCGCTTTACGTTTGCGATATTGAAAACCCGATTTCTTTTTATCCATTTTAAAAATCCAGTAACTGAAATATGTATAAATAAAAATAAACTTAATTATAAAAACGTGGACTTTAAACTATTCAGTAATTCACAAATAAATTTTTATACATTTACTTAATGAAGTATTTATCAATAATGTATACCTTATAACTATATAACTTATCTATCATACATTTATAATCTAATAATTCAATAATATCGTTTTGTATGAACATAATTGACAAATTTCTCAAATTCATCTGACTTAACGAATTGTGTAAATATTTTTAACGCGTTTAAGTACAGAAAATGAGCGTTCACCGCTAGCATTACAAACAGGCAGAGTCCAGGGCCACATTTATACTTTTGGAGGCCCGAGGCGCAACATCATTACGAGGCCTCAAAATTAAGCACTTTTTTTTAGTTTATTGAAAATAAAAGTCAACATTTCCATAATAACTAATTTTAATAACACAATACAACATTGGTATACATATATTTGCATTTTAAAAAACGTATAAAAATAAACCAGTTCAAATTTAAATTTAAAAAAATCAATAACTAAGTTTTTTTTCTGGCTTTGGTTTTAGCAAATATATCTAAAATAATATCATAATTAATCGAGTCTATTACATCTGAATCAATGCATAATAACGACAGGTCACTTGTTTTATTTTGGTGCAAGTTGCTTCTTTGAAATAATTTTCAAATAATTTTTTATTCGTTTCAACCCTGAAAATGAGCATTCAGCACTTGCATTTGAAATAGGTCATCAAAAATATTTTTAAAATTTTTTCTATGTTCGGAAAAGCAGACAACCCATCGTTTATAAATTTGTACATATTTTTAATTGAGGAATTTTCTTCCTTCATCATTATTAAAAATTGCTTAACTTCATCAGTAAATTTTTCTGGATGAACATCAGTCCCATAAGTTTGTAAAATTTTATTAATAGTAGTCTTGTACTTGTCTTGATCTATATCTTTCTTCAAAAAAAAAAAAAAAAGCCAAACATATCTAATCTACGGAAATAGCTTTTTGTTCTTTCATTAATTTCCAAAATTAGCTTATCGCAAATGACATTAAGTGTTCACAGCGAAATTTTCTTTCCCATGTAACATAATCTCATTGTTAAATTGTGAAACTTCGTCACTCTTTTTTTTTCTTTTTCGTTTTCTAACTTTCCTTTTCATCTTTAAATTTTGTCTCATCTGATAATAAATTCGCTTCTTCATTTACAGCAGCAAAACTATTTCTTATATCTAAAATAAAACCAACTAAAGACTAACAAATTATTAGCTAAAAACAAATCCATATCGGGATATTGTAGAGATTTACTAGTAGCATCTATTTGTTGTAAACTTTTGTCCCACACAACTGTTAAAATTGCTGTTTCTGGTTTCTCAAAATGTTCAACCAGTGATGAGCTCTCTAATTTAGAAATAGGTTTTTCATGAGGAGAAATGGATAGTACAAGTAATGCGTCTAATTTCTTTATATATCTATGTTTATATCCAAATATATTCAAAATCTTTATGCAAAAGATTTCAATTGCAGTGTTGATTGTTGATTTTGAGAATGTTGATTTTGTTTGACAAGCTTCGTTGACAAGCATCATAGTTGCTACAAAAATTCTGAATACCGAAAAAATATTAAAAGGTATGGTAATAATTTAGTATAAGTTTTTTTTAAAAAAAAGAAAAGAATTTAAATGCAGTCCAATTAAGCTTGCTAATCAAGGTAAAAATAGGAACTTCATCAACTCTAAAGTTCAGATATTCTAACTAAAAATAAAAATTTTGAATTTGCGGTAATAAAAATCGTAGCAAAAATCATTATATTTATGGAATTACAACATAGATCTAAATATAAATATAAAACGTTTCAGTTTGCAGTAACATGCATAGTATGCTTCTCTGGTTGACAGAATGATTAATGTATCTGCTTTCCAACCACACAACTTTACGTGAAAGGTAAATTTTATCGCCTAATGCGAGAACACCTTACTCTTACTGGAAGCATGGGATTCACATAAAAAGCATATTATATATTTAAAAAAAAAAAAAAATCAGCTAACGCCTTTTTATTCCCGTATATACGGGAGTAGGCGAGGCCATTTAGCCCTATCTAACTTTTGGAGACTGAGTGGGCAGTTCAATCTCCACTGGTACCCAATCAGAGACAGATGGCCCAAGGCTATCACTAATTAAGCGGTACGCAGTGAAGAGAGACGGCTCAAATGTGCCACCATCTCGTGGTGCCTAACCCTAACACAATATATTTAATGTCTGAAATAATGTGGGTTCTACGGTCGATTTTCTTGAGTTTACAGGACGAAAAACCCGAGTTTCCGGGAGGAAAAACCTGCTTGCCCGTGCCAGAGATCGACTAACTCTGGAACCGGTCGAAAAAAGGCTTAGAAAAATATATATATATTATATATAACTTGTATAATTATATTTTTGTCATATATATATATATAATTATATTATATATAACTCCAGATTTGATTCTTTTAAGTTGCAGTAATAAGCACAATAATTCAGCTTTAGTTAAAATGTAGAGACAATGAATAGTAAATAACTTGCTATGCTTGCTGACATCCACTTTTTACTCGCCATTTTATCCTAAAATAACTAGAATCTTGATGCACAAAAAAATGAACTGAAAAATCATTTCATTTATAAATAATAATAAACTTGAAAATCAAATGCTCTGTTTATGTGATATATAAACTGCTCTTACCCAACTAATTAATACAAATAGCAGCAGCACACAAAAAAACCTCTGTTGTCTGAGGAACGTGTTTCAAAATGATTGCAAGTTCAATACTCAGCTATCTGTTCTTTCTTAACAGGATTCTGGGAAATCACAGGATGAAATATTCTTAAGAATGTTATGGATTAAACTGACCATATATTTAATCTCTGGATTAAACTGTGAGTAACTCAATGGTTAGTCAATACAAGTCACACATTTACTAAGAGTAAATTTCCAGAGAAGGAGATTGGAATTTAGTAATATTGATAAGAACAATAGACCAGGTAGTTCAGGAACGAAAACCATCTGTGACAAAATGAAACTAGTTTATTTAATTAAAAACACAAAAATATAATCAATTTATTAAATATATATTTATAGATTTCATAATTAAAAGGACTCTAATAATAATAGATTTCTACAGATGTGTCTCATCTTGTTTTAGTATTTTCAAAATTATCAAATTATTCTGAATTTTGCTATTTTATTATTATGCCGCTAATATTTCTGCAAATGCAGCACTTTTTTTTACAACAAAACTGGCTAAGTTATGTTGAATATATCTGTTCGCAAACATACTCAAAATCCCTTTGACCTAATAAAAACGCAGAATGCTGATGAAACTTCATCAGCATTCTACTGTTAAAATGCAATTACCCCCCACCCCCTCCGTTAACGGATTGTCTTTATGTGCACTGTATTACTTCGAATTTCTTTACTGTCTTACGATATCTGACTCTTTTTTGCTGCACAATTTATTTATTGTCTCTTCCCAAATAAAAACGAATTTCACATGTGCGAAAATAAATAATCAAAATGTCAAATATTTATATTTTTTAAATAACATTTATTGAAATAAATGACATTTTGCTTTCTTTCCTTCAAAATAAAATTATATGGGTCGTACATTTCAATTTTAGGAACTTTTTTTAATGAACAACAAATGATGTTAAACATTACTCGGGGTTTCCGATTGCGAGTCTTTTTAATATCAAAAATTTATATCCAATGGTATTTTATCAGAGATTCTTCACCTTTATCTTTTGCTTAAAACTGCAACAGTACAATTACTTTGGAAAAATAACAAATTCAAACAAAAAGAAAGTGCACATGTTATTTAGCAGTATTTTTTTCGTGTGCGTGCAGGGGGGTTGATAATTTTGGGAGGAGGTTAGCCATTCAAGGCAAATTAATTCTGTTATGAAAATTTTGGAAATAAAATTTCATTTTGACGCATGCACCTACACATGTTTCGAAGGATAAAGTGTAGGGAAAATATCGCTACTTCAAAACTGCCGCATAATACCAAAAATATGTACATAACAGTTGACTTCATAACTGCCGTTTATTTCGATTTGTAGGGAGTGATTGGGGGAAACCAAGAAAGTTGAAATGCAAAAAACCTACAGATTACGTTTATAAAAATTATGCGTTACATGATATGATTCAAGATTAACACGATTCTCTATAAAGCAAAATTTAAAAGTGCGAACCTTCGTGCAATCTGTGAACTAACCTTCGAACTAAGATTATGAATAAAAAAGAAAACTTAATTAGGAACAGATGGAGGCTGTATTCATTTTTAGATTCGGATTTTCATGAATTTATAAAATAATTGTTTGACAAAAATAATTTTGATAATTATCTTCAATCAAGTTATGGGAATAATTTTAAAATGTATTGGTGATTAAAATAATTAGCCAAAAAATTGATAGTGACATTGATCTTCCAAAGTGATACAATATGAAATGAAGAAAGTATGAAAGGATTTCTTATTTTGCACTGGCATTAAAAACTATAATTATACTATAAAAACAAGCAACAAAATGAATATAACTCATAGGTATTTAGTCTGATATAACTTAGATTCCAGTTACCGAGCAAACAGCAAGCAACTGCGTTTCTTGCCGTTTGCTTCATGCTTTTCAGCATGAAGGATTATTGCCCCTTCTAATGGACATGACTGTCAAACTACACTTCTTATCCATGTTCTTTCAGTAGGTGGACAGAATATTATCCAGGTTTGCTGGACGTGTATATAAGTCCAGTAAAGAAATGGTACGCTTACATATATGAATTTTATGGAATACAGGAGTTCCTGTTAGTTTTATATGTAGCAAAATCTGGCACCCATAGGCAATTGCCTAGGTTCGCCTAATGATAAAACCGGCCCTGCTTGTATCAACCATTTTTTGCCACTGAAGATGGTCTGTAATTTTCAGACTGAAATATATAGTCTTATAATCAAATAAATTATTACCTTTACCTTGTGTTTATATGTAAATAATTCAGATACCATGTTCTATCCACTTATTCCCAACTCTTGCTTTGGTTTCATTACATTGATGACATTTTGGTTTCATTTTGAAAATGAACTTACCACTTTCCTACATCGGACCAATAGCCTTCACCAATACATTCAATTCACCATGGAAAAGGAGTGTTTATTGAAAGCCTACTTTTACTGAAAGATACATTAATCAAAAGTCTGCTCCTCTCAAAAAATTGCTGTTATCAAGTCTTTAATTAGCAGAAAACAAAATGTGTGCTCCTCTCCCTCAAGCTTACAACAAGAACTTCTCACTATCATAACTTTAATGGAATTGAAAGGTTACAACCCTCATCAAATCCAGCAGATAACTGACTCCTATGTTCCAACAACTAAGGATTCTTCAACAGACTGCAGAGTTCCAATCCCTTATGTTTCTGGTATCTCTGAATCCATTGGTAGAATTTTGAAGAAGTATCACCTTTTCCCAAATATTCTCCTATCAACAAAATTTCTCATCTGTTACCATCTACAAAAAAACTGCCAACTCTATCTTTAGCTGGTGTTTACTGGATTCCTTGTGAATGTAATTTGACATATTTTGGGCATACAGGCTGTTCTGTGGAAAAAAGAATTAATGAACATTAATACTATACTGAATATGTGGAACTTCAAAAATCTGGTCTCGCACAGCATAGTATTGCCACTAAACACAGTATCCGGTGGGATGGAGCTCATCTTCTCCATAGAAGCAGTTTTAAATAAGAATGCCTTTTCAAAGAAAGTTGTGAAGTCCTTTTACGTTGGCCTAATCGGAACGATCGTCTCTCTCTCCCAAAAAGTTGGGGAGAGACTTATTTTATCAAAAAGTTTTAATTTTTGATTTCTAGCTCGTGGCAACTGTTTTTACTTAGTAAACCAAATGTTGTAGGTACCTTGTATTCCTATTCTTTGATTTACTTGTTTCTTTACTATAATGATGTACTGTTATTTTCAATGTGAAATATTTACTTTCGTTAAAGTTTATTATTGTGGTTATTGTGTAATTTTGTTGTTTAACACAAAATGGAGGATAATCTTGAATGCTAGGAAATGACAAACAGAGTGATGCGGCAAACCTCATAACCTCATTGGTCAGACTTATTCGTGCCTCTGGTCCTTTGTAGTGCAGTATATTCCTTAGGAGAAGATTCTACTAAGGAATAAGTGAAGAAATTTAAGTCATCAGAGAAGGTAGCTGAGATAAAGATCAAGCTGGTCAGTGGAGATCTATATAAAAGAGCAGGAAATTAATATCAAACAAAAATGTTTTGGGAATATTTGAAGAAAAGAATAATTCTAATAATAATTATTATTATTATTCGAATATCTCCATGGAGTATCTCCAAGACATCACAGGAGATCTATACTAACGATAATTCACACAATATCCGTTATACTTTTCCTTTTTAATCTTATAGAATCCCTTTAGTAACTTACAAGTTTCTGTCATGTTTTCTCTTTTCTTCCACCTCTCAACTAAACTCTGCAACCCACACACCACCTCATTCCAGACATTCCACAGACCTATCATCAGCTTGGTCATTCAACTCCTGATCTCAAAACCCAGGTGACCAAATCTCTCTCTCACTCTCTAGTGTAGTCATATTGTGGCCAAATCATAGCCTTATAAAGAAGAATTATGACCTCTCTATCATTACTGACATTCAAGTAATCCTTTGAGTTATTTTGCCATCTGCAATATGTTCTCTGAACTTCAACTCTATGTACTATAATCATCAAATCTCTAGCTTCAGCCTCCTGCAATACAGTACCTTTGGTGTAATATGCAATCTTTTTTTTTGTGCCAAAATGCACAACCTTACATTCCACAACATGAACTATTATCCTTTACCCACTACACACTGTCAATTTATTTAAATCATCTGGAAGATATCTACATCACATTTATCAACTATTGCCTTCTCAATTTACATCTTCAGCAAACAACTAAATCCTCCACCCCTTAAATCATTTCCTATATCTTCAGTATACATATCAGACAGTGCTGGTCTGCTGGTCCTAGTAGAGAGCCCTGAGGCACTCCACTGGTCACTCCTCATGTTTCTAGATTCCACTCCACCATTTGCTCCAATTTATGTTAACAGTTTTCTGTCAAATGTCTTTGTAAAGTCCAGTGATATCATGGTAAGGACATTTCCTTTTTCCAATTCCACTGTCTAAAGCAGATCCAACTTTTTACAAAGCCATACTGCCCACCATATTGTATGATATTCACCCATTCCTGAATTTTAATTTTAACAACCTATATATAATGGAACTATCTTACCCTCTTTCTACTGTCCTAGAACCTTGCCAGAGCTGGCACTTAGGTTAAAACAACTTCTTCAGAGGCAGTGCCACTTGTTTTCTTGCACATTCTTGTAATACACAGGCCAACAAGCCATATCCAATTTCACTGTTGTATTCACTAATGACTTTCAATATGCTGAAGTCCTCCATCTCAATTTCCAAATCAGTCTATCATATCAAAAACTGTCTTCACCTGGATGATGCATCCTTGTAAAGTGATCGCTTATTAACTGAATTATATCTTGATCATCTACCATTTTCTTACCAATGGTATTGATTAAATTCATTTTTACATGATCAGCTAATTTCCTCATAATCTGATTTAGCCTTCATTATCATACCAGTCATCTTACCTGCATTTTATATTGTTCATGAACATTTTGTATAGCTCATGAGTATACCAACCACCTTTTTCTTTATTTTCTCTGCATAATGGTGTGTGTGTGTGTGTATTTTCCCACAGTTCCTAATTTATATCACTACTCATCCACAATAATGGTGAGCATCTACTGGATTTCTGCTCAGGACAGGAACTAGCCATTACACACCATATTTCAACACAAAGATGTGCACAAATTCACATAGGGATTTGGTTTATTAGATTTACGGATGAAGCAACTCAAGGGCTAGAGGCCAGCATATTACGTACGTTAATTACGCATGTTCTACTGGCCAGTTTGTCTGTTCTGAGGGACAAAAAAAAACGAGTTTCCTGGAGACCTCCATACGAGACTGGATAACATAGGGAGAAGACACAAAATAAAAAAGTCTCATCGACTATGTTGTTGTTGATAGCAACAGCCCTCATGTTGGTTCAGAACACAAAAATATACTGGGGATTTGAAATAAGAAGTATTCACTATTTAATTTTGGCCAGAATAAAACTGAATATTTTATTGAAAAGAAAAGTAAGAAAGTTTAAAAAATAAAAATAAAAATTTAAGTCAAGCAATTTTTTAGAAGCAAATTTTAGACTCAAACACATATATGTTTGAGTCTTTGGTAAAAATTTAGAAGTGCATATCAGGAAGATGGAAAAATGTTCTGGAGGTTATTGAAAAAGCTTAGAAACTGAGAAGCTTACTACATCTGGGCACAAGGGTTTCTTGGTGATGGGGAGGAGGTAGAAAGAATCCAGAGGCAAGTGACAAAGATGGTAACTGGTCTATAGAATGAACCTTATGAGAAAAGGTTGAAGATTTGTGGGTTACAGAAACTGATTAACAGGTGGAAAAGAGGGTGATATGATTGAGGCATTCAAATTACTGAGGGATTTTTACAAGATTAATTCACAGGAAGTTTTTCAGAACAGATGTGGGTGGGACAACTAGGGGCCATCTATGGAAACTGAGTAAGAGTGTTAGCAAGGATGTAAAAACTAGGTTTTTTTCTTGGAGAGTGGTGAATGAGTGGAACAGGTTGCCAGAGTCTGTTGTGGGTGCCATGACTGTGAATGGGTTCAAATCAAAGTATGATAGATACTGTGCAAATGCTGAATAGTTCTTGACATGATGTTTAGGGCCTTCCTTGATGAGAAGGACTCCATGGAGTTGCTGGTGATGATGATGATAATAATAAAACCGAGATCAAGGTGGACTGATGCAGTAAGAAGTGCCTCGGTAGATCGAAATATACGATCTGAAATTATTGTAATCCTGTACACCCGTTGAGGGTTCATGGCAGGAATTTGATAATGATGATGATGATGATGAAATTATTGTAATCCTGACAGACTAATCTGGAGGAAAATTGTCCTCCAACATATTACATAATAGGAAATTAGTAATAATGTACACTCTTCATGCAGTTCTGCTATGTCATAGTATCCTGTACACAGACCAATGTTAGAATGAATTAAAAATATACGCAACGTGTCTGGGCATCAACAGTTTTAACTTAAGGATCTGAGAGTTGGTTTAGAAAAAAAATAACTGACCAAAAAGACAAGAGAATTCTAAGAAAAACTAGTTAGTGAACAGACTGCATTAATGGCAGAATCTTAAGAAAAAAAGCACCTCCATAGTGCAATTGGAAGAACGACGGTAGTACGTCGTGCCCTTCAATTGGAAAAGGCCCGAGTTTGATTCTCATCATCATGAGAGGAATTTTTATATGGTTTTTCAATTGGAGATGAGTTAGCCAATCTCATATAGAGGTAGCAGGGTTTTTCCCTCCTGGAAACTTGGGTTTTTCATCCCACATACAGAAAAATTGGCAATGAGAACACACATAATTTACAGACAAAAAAAAAAAAAAAAACTAGTGGTGGTGGGCAGTAGATGGCATTGGTGTAGGTGATGATTATAGTGACAGTTTGATGTAGTTGATGGAGACTGAGCATTATAGAGTAGGTTCCCTCCCTCAATGAGTCTTTGGACTACTTGGAGGTGTTATTTAATAATAATAATAATAATGATATTATGAAGGAAGGAACTTGACATTATTAGCATTCAAGAATGTGAGGTGACATAATCACTTAAACAGAATGGGAGAAGCAGGTGTTTGATGCCAACATGGCAGGGGAAAGACCAAGATCTAAGTGGATTGATGCAATCAGAATCTATCCAACAGCATGGAAGTAAGCCTCATCCAGTCTGTACCCAAAAAGGGAGACATCAGCCATCTAACTATCAATTGCTCTTACCTCAGTGCTTTCAAAAGTGATGGAGAGGGATATCACAACTAGCTTCTTCGCTACCTGGAGACCCATCAATTGATTAGCGATCACCAATGTAGATTCTGCATTCTCATTCTATAGATGATCTTGCTAATCTCGGTGACCTTTGGACACAGGCCAGGAAAGACTGAGAAACTCACATAGTCATGGAGTGAGACAAGGATGCAAATTATCACCAATGTTATTTAACTACTTCCTCAAACATGTTGTAAATGCCCTGGAGAATTGAGTGACGTGACAGACAAGGAAGAAGAATAAACTATCTAAAGTGTGCCTGATGATATTGATCTAGCAGAAAACAAATCAGATCTTCAGGAAATCACCACAAAATTAGCTCATACTCTTAAAAAATGTGGCTTAATTACCAAAAATCAAAAACAATGACAAATATCTATGCTTCTTACCAAGAAGGAAGTGCTATTGCAAAACATGAAAAAAAAAAAAAAATCCTACTCCAGGATACACCCACAGAAGTTGATCTGTTGAAATACTTAGATGATATCTTTAATAAAGATTGAAGATCAAGACAGGATATTAGAACAAAAATAGCAAAAACAACAGCACTCCAAAAACTAAAACCACTATGGATAGATAATAAGCTTACAATTACAAACAGATTGTGTTTTACTGACGCATCAGCTAATTCAGTACTTCTATACAGAGGAACTTAGGGACTCTTTAAAAGCTGTAAAGTGGTTGCTGGCATTTAAAATGAGGTCATAACTCCTAAAGATATCATACAATGATCATATCACAAATTTAGACCTTAGACATAGAAATGTTTCTTTTGCCAGCTCAAGAGATATCATAACTAAGATTCAAAGGAAACAACTCATTTGGCTTGGTCATATCAGCAGATCTAATGGGCTCCCAATGCAAATTCTTGAAGGGCTTATTCCAGGAACTCGAAAAAGATGATGTAGAATAAAGTGGATAAGCAATATAAAAAAAAAAAAGGATAGGTGCTTTGCTTACACAGTTGAAAGCTAAGTGTGAATCAAGGACTGAGCAGAAGATTTCTGTTGAGGAATATTTCGTGATATTTACTCTATGGTCCTATTGTGGACTACAGAAGAAGGGATTATGGATTATTATTATTTATTAATTAACTGGTAGGCCTGCAGGTGATGAAGAGGTTGACTGCCAAATATGTGTAAAATTTTGTGCCTCTCCATGATTTTTGAGAGACCTGAGCAGAACACAATGGGACAAAAAAATACTTGATTTTTGATAATGTTTTGAATTTTTGAAAGTAACTCTACAGGATGTATAGCATTTCTGCCTCAATACACATAATTTTCTTTTATGGTATGAAAAACTAAACTAAATATGAGTAATTACATTACTCATATTTGTAATAGTTACCTTAAAAAAACTAATTAAAGGATCAGTGAAACCAGATGAATAACAGAAACAGATCAATGTGATCAAAATCCAAGTTTAACACCTTTAATGGTCATCATTAAAAAATAGTGGGCATTACATATACTATTTATGCATCTTTCCAACTTAGACAATTTGTTAAAATGGGTGGTGGTGGTGGGGGGAGTTGGAGTTGTGACTATCAAGGCAGCTCACTATCCTGAAGAATAGCTGACCAATTTCTTTAAATGAATCTTTCAATTTTCATTTAAAATCAAAAAAAAAAAAAAAGTATGACAAAAAAGATTCCAGGTTTGACACTCTCTAGTATAGAATATCAGATTGCATGAATGGTAGAAAAATCATGCAAAGTGTAGATCTGACATCTGAGATGAACAGTAGCTGCTGTTGTACCAAGTGAAGTTCTGTTAAGAATAGAAGACAGTGTTCTATTCTAAATAGAAGTGATGATGAAAGTTTTTTTTGGTAAAAAGTGTTTTTAAATTATTACAGTACCACTCTGGATTATGTTGCCTTTCATAGTGTTGGAGAGGCATACAACCATTATAGGAGATACTGAGACAGGAGTGTTGGTAGCTTGCTCCACCTTTGCAACGAGTTGCCCTGGTGTGTACCACCTTACTTCAGTCCTGAAGATACTTTCAGGCGCAAACCCTGTTTGCTCACACTTGGATAAAGGATTAAACTAAATTTATTATATTCTAACCAAGTGAAAAATAAACTTTCAACATCTTTCTCTAAATCCAGAGTAATTTATTAAAAATGGGTGGCACACCATTTGGCAACTTCTATAGGTAGAGATGACCTGCGAATGCTTCTGCCTGGTATATCAGCTTGGGCCTGGCTCCCACTGAAGAGACCTCAATAAAGGTCGAAACTAGTCTGGGTAGTGGCCCTTCCCTTAATGCATAACATTAGACATATCCGCAAGGAGATGTGTTTTGCATTATAGGAGATACTGAGACAGGAGTGTTGGTAGCTTGCTCCACCTTTGCAACGAGTTGCCCTGGTGTGTACCACCTTACTTCAGTCCTGAAGATACTTTCAGGCGCAAACCCTGTTTGCTCACACTTGGATAAAGGATTAAACTAAATTTATTATAGGCATACAACCAGTGAGGGGATAAGACTCACGTTTCCCATACAGCATGTACTCCAGTCTCCTGGTCTTGACAGTATCTCTACTCACATGCATCACTAGAATTCGACTCTCTCCAAGCACAAAATTTGATGAAGTGTAAGTATGCAGCAAAATGATTCACTAGCTGATTGGGAAACTTCCTGATGAATTGCCATCAAGTGCAATACTAAGAAAGGCTACAAAACCACATTACTATAGTACACAGATATGAGACTCTTCGACACTTCTGCACATGTCAACAGAAGGAGAATCCATTCCGATAATAGGGTACTCAATCCGTATTGTGGGATGAGTTGTTTATTATTACACATCGAAAAATTAACTTCTCTTTTATGATCATTGTAGTTTTTAAAGTGGTAACTATTTTGCTTGTACAACAGTTGGAAAATTTTACCTATAAAGCACGTGATTTCGTGTATTGTTGACTAATTCATTCATCACCTTATTTCTTTCTTCCCTTCAACATGAATTGCAATCGGTACAGTAAGTTAAAGATATGTATTTCCCTCTTGATCAATCAGATGGCCTTTTTAAAGAGATGCAGAGACAATAACCTTATTTCTATCTGCATCAAGCTGAAAAAGAAATTTACGCCTGCTAAAGCACTCCGTATATGACCACACAGAAAAAGCAATGCTTAGAGAACAGATCCAAACAGCCTGCCAAAACCTAGCACTCAAAATCTGGTTTCAAAATTGCAATCTGAACTATCGAGCTATATAAATGCAGACATTCTACAAGTTATATTCAAACACGGTAGTCGTCTCCATAATTTTCAAAAATGTATTCGGATCACTGTGTAAGCCTAAAAGAAAGGATATCTACTGTTGACTTTGGTACATAAAGTTTTTATTATTATAGCAGTCCCAACCTTTATTCTTTATTAAATCTGTAGTACTACCAGTGATAAGTTTTTCAACACTCCTTGTGTTGGATTACTTGAAAAAAAAAAAAAAAAAAATGAAAATAGATAAAAAAGAAAAAAAAATTAATTGAAATAGGGTCTTTCAGAAATACAGTTACTAAAAAGCATGACTGCTAACTGAAACTGAAGGAAAGAGTAAGAAGATAAAAATAACACCCAAGTTCAAGTCACAGCCAAAAAAATCAGAAGGGACATGCTCTTTATGCTACCACTACATTATCAGGTAAAAGAAGAATGACATGTTTGCAAGACTATTGGTGAAGCACATGTGTCCAGATGGATACATGTGCAAACACACATTTTGCTGAGGTTTAAAGCTTAATTCATTTCAAAAAATAATTAATGATTTTCAAGATAAAAAAAATGCTATAAAAGATTTAATTCTGAACATCAAAATTATGTATAAAAACCTGTTCTAGCTTAGATTTGAATGCAACTAATAGAGAAAGCCAATTACATAAGCAACTACTTTCTTACAATCACATTAAACCTTAAATTGAAATTAAATATAAGGTTCAGAGTGGCCATCATAATTTAACTATAATGTAAATTGTTTTACAAGAAATAATTTCCCCATCTTTCCTAATGGAGAAGCCAATTACATAGATAAGTACTTCCTTACAATCACAACTAAACCTCACATTTAAATTAAACACAAGGTTCAGTGTCACCACTGTAATTAAATTATTTATCATTTACATTTAAGGAATGTAGACCAACAGTGAACTACATTAACTAATGAAGATAAAAAAAAAAAGAAAAATTATAACTGAATGTTAATGCAAAACAAATTAAATTAATATATCTACTATCCATTTATGCTAAATGAAGAAATATCAAAGTTGAAAATTAAGATTTTCAATGAAGAAAAATAACATTAATAAAAAAATAAAACTTACTTCTAGGCATTTTTTTCCTCAGACTATTTAATGAAGACACGGGTGTATTGTTAAAAGACATTGCTACTCGGTGCACAGAGTAACCTAAAATGCTGCAACTTCCTCAAGTGCAGGAAGGAAGCTAAATCACAGTTACCACAAACAGCACACCCTTTTAATCCTTATCATTCCCTAACAGTGCACATGTAAACCTCCTCCTCTCTGAGTTATGTATACACAACTTTTATATTTCTTCAAATTTGCATTTTCAAGGCTTTCAAGAAATGAACTTAACTTTAGTTAAGTTCATTTCTTATAAAAGTTTATCCAAAATCGTATAGCACAGTTAGTTCCATTAAAATTTTCCTGTATTTACAGGTTATATAGGTCATGCTTTATAACTGTATAAAGCATTTTTTTTTTTAATTTAGAAAATGTGTGATTTATAAATAATTTATTGATAACCTGCTGGGGTTTTTTTTAATTACAGTTTTTTTTTAATAATGTAATGATTTTAAATGAAAATATTTCTGATGAATATGTATGATTTTGTAAATTAAAAAGCTATGCTACTACTCTCACTAAATAAACAAGAAAGCAAGTGACAGAGAAAAAAAAGAAATTATTTTCCAGTATACACTTGCTATGAAAGAATTCATAACAGAAGTTATGAATGATCTATAAGCAAGACCACAGAGTAAATTCACTTGACTGATAATCTGAAGCAAATCTAATTTAAAAGCAATGAAAAATTATTTTGAACTACTATAACACAGTAGCAGAGTAAACCTGGGATCTCTTAACAGTCACATTAAGGCAAGGAAATGCACCAACTATAAGAAGACAAGGGCATATATGGAGTCAGTAAACTGCCTTGTAAGCAAAGTATTAATGCTTTAAATTAAATTATGTATTTGAAGTTCCAGAGGAATATTCAAAATTTGAATCGAGGTTCATGGAATTTCAAATTTTTAAATTGTTAAAATGTGTGCCAAGGACTAAATTTGGTTATAAAATGTTCTGGTTAATGGTAATTTACTGATAGGAATATCTTCAATACCACTATGAATTTATTACCTGCTCTAATATGATCCTACATGCTTGTGAAATATACTATTTTTTTTTTTTTTTTTTTGAGAAAACTCAGGATTAAAAATGTTAAGCTAAGCAATATTATTCAAACTATAAAATCTATAAAAAATATACATATGTTTATTTATTTATTATACATATTTATAGGTACACATACGTAGACAACAGAAAACTGATGCTGAATGCAAAGGATGGCATGAAACTAAAAAAATTTACAGCTTAGCACCAGCATGCAAGTCCCAACTGCTTGTATAATTTTATTTTTCATTAATATCATTTGAATACAAAAACCACTGAAGGTCTACAAAACTGTATTTTAATTTGATTCAATTAAAAGTTGCTTATTGTACATCTGTGCTCCAATTAAAAAAAATTATGTTTAAAACAACAAATGTTAGTGTAATGTTACATAAGAGTAATCATAAATTTACATTCAAAGCAAGCACTAATATATTTTATTATTATTATATCACACCTCCAGGGAGTCCAAAGACTCATCGAGGGAGGGATTTTGTTTTGAAAATTAACAATAGGAAATCTGATAATAATTCAGAATCATAAAATATGTATGCCATCAAAATACCAATAATCAAGTAAAACATTCTGCTTGTGTATTAGACTGTACAATTAGATACAAACACTGCCCCCCCCCAAAGTAACTGTGTGTATGTGTGTGAAAGCATGCACGCATGTGTGTTTTAAAAGGCTTCTGTTTAAAAAGTGCTTCTGCATTTCTAATTCTTGTCCACTTAAAGACCTCCAAGTGTTTGACTAATGTCATTCCTTTCTAAGTGGTTATGAATGTCACCAGTTTTCTCTTCTACCCATTTCTCAATATACAGACAAGTATGCTATGTAGTTCCAAACAAAACAAAACCCTTATTCTATTATAAGCATTCTGGATTAAATATCACTTGGCTGATCATTAGGCTAATAACTAATAAATCAGTTATCTGAAAAAGTTCTGCTGCAGTAACTATATATTACATACATACATATATAAGAAAATAAAAAAATTCTGATAGCAATGCCCCTTGAGGACAAGTTATATTGTTTATGACCTACTGTCACCAAAGTAGCAGTCCATATCACAAAACTGGTTAACATAAAATTAATTAACAAACTGATTTAAATAACGACTTTCTACTAAAACAAAATTTTTCATTAGATGTATGTGTACATACAGAGATGTTAGAGAGTGTAACAGAATACAGCTTTCTATGAATGATTATCATAACAATAAAAATATGACATGCTAATTGAACTAACCACTGTTTTTTCAGAAAGGCACAATGCAATCATATAACTTGAGAGGGAAAGATATGAATTCGTATGATTCTATAACCACATCAAACTAGAATCTATTTCCAATATCTATAAGAATCCCACTATTTTGGAAAATACTATACTTTTTATATAGTCATAAACAAAAATAGTACCTCATTAGACTAAAGTCCTTTCCCCCTTCTCCCCCATCAAACTCCTCCCTTCAATACAAACTTTTTTTTTTTTTTTTTTTTTTTTTTATTCAGGACCTTCATGGTATCAAAAGACTCATTATGGGACAATCTGTGAGATAACACAAGGGGATAATTCTCAGACATGATAGTGACAATGTTTCAACTAATGAATCATCTAATACTTCTCAGAAAAAATATTATTCTTCACTCCTTTGAGTACAGCTGCATTATGATAAACATCCCCAAGAAAGAAAGGCACACAAATTCATGCAAATAAAAATAATTAGAGCAAAAAGCATACTTATCCAAACTTAGCAATGGCATTCATATTATACAAAATTTTTTTGCAGTTGTGAATCACAACTGCAAAAAAATACTTCAAATCTTTGTGAACCCTCCCAAATACAGTATGAGCAAAAGATGGGGACTTTAAATATTCTTCTTAAGGGGGCCAGGTATTATTACATGACACCTCCAAGGACTCATCATAAAAGAGCACTTCACACAACCGACAGGCTACTATTTAATATATAATGTACAGTTTGCAGCTTAACTAGGCTTAATCTTGAAACTCTAAAATGCTAATGGAATTAATGTTCAAGTCGTCATGGTCTGGATACATGATGCATTTTGGTGACGTTCAGTCAGTCTACAGCATCCAGTTCCTTTACCTACATCTTCAGAGTTGTAAACCTCAGTACCCCTGGACACAGCCAAAGTAAGTGGAAGGAGTGATATTCTTGAAGGTATTACTTACACCATGGGAGCCTCTGTAGCTCAGTTGGTTTAGATGGGCACATTGGTTAGAAAGAATTAGGTAATCTCACATGGAGGTGAAAGGTTTCCCCCTCCTGGAAACTGGTTTTTCATCTCTCAAAACAGGCAAATTGACCAGGAGAGCACATGCAGTTGACAAAAAACATTGTAACCAGAATTACTTCCTCTCTATTGTCAAATACTCCCCCCCCCACTTTTTTTTTTTAATGCTGATATAATACTCTCATTCAATTCATTAAGTAAATTTAATTTTATTTCAATCACTTAATTTTGGCTTGAATTGTAATTTTATTTTATTTTGTAACCACCTGCAAGGCAACATTCCAGCATATGGCTCAGCTCGGTAAATGGAATTATGCTGATGCACTGATGATAACCAGTGATTATTATCAGGTTATCATCAGAACCACTAATGATAATAAAAGTAATTTTCTCATAAATAAGTGTATCTAATAAACTTTATTATGTCACAAGTGCCATTATAAATTCATTATGATATCCATCATAATTATCATCATCAGCTAACGCCTTTTTTTTTAATTCCCAAATAGGGAAGTAGGCGAGGCTGTTTTAGCCTTATCTATTTTTTGGAGACTGAGTGGGCAGTTCAATCTCCACTGGTACCCAATCAGAGATAGCTTGCCCAAGGCTATCACTAATTAAGTGGCATGCAGTGAAGAGGCGGTTCAACAAGTGTCACCATCTCATGGTTCCTAACCCTAACACAATATATTTAATGTCTGAAATAGTGTGGGGTCTACGGTTGATTTTCTTGAGTTTATGGGATGAAAAACCTGAGTTTCCGGGAGAAAAAACTTGCTTGCCCATGCCAGAGACTGACTAACTCGGGAACTGATCGAAAAAAGGCTTAGAAAAATTTCCTCTAGTTGCTCACTAGATTCGAAACCAAGTCTTCCTTCATGTGGTCAAGTGCCATGGTGTGCAACCACCATATCCACTGAGCTACATAAGCTCTTAATGATAATATATTATATTGTTAAGTCGGAGGCTTAACATTGTTATCACTCTATTGAGAAATATATATAATGATTCATCAGAATAAAGAAGCACTTTATAGAATTCTTAATTTGGTTTTGTTATCTTATCTTAATTTAGTAATATAAAATTTCATGTATTATTATTGTATAGTTGCTTGGTCTAAAATACTGTAATTAACTAACCATTTGCTGGGTATAATAATCTAAATGTGAAACGGCCGACTTCTGAGACATGTGGTGAATATACAAGTATATCTGTTATGTAGCACGGTGCTCCCCCCCCCCACCGTAAAGCTACAAGAGTTACGAAAGGATTTTGCGAGCAGCACTAAGTTCCGCGTGACGTAGTGAAAGCATGACATATACATTGATAACAAATGAGAGAAATGGCACGGTGTTTAAAAGCAGATGTAACGCTGCGATCCAGGCTTTTAGATGTTTTCCTGCTGCAGTATTCCTGTGCCACGGAAGTCCGACTGGTATGGAACCTCCACGTGGGTTTCCTTTGTTCGTGAAAGTTATGACCAAGAGAACTTACCAGTTGGAAACAAAAGCCCAGCAGATCCTGATGGTGGAAAACTACGGAATAATTCCAGTTGAAATATAGAGGGAAATCGTAAAGAAATCCCGAGGAAGAGTGAAGGAAAGCGATTATATAAGGTAGTTGTCTGACGAAGGAATTGAAGTGACCTAAATAGAATATCCAGCAAATTGGTAAGGTGAAAACTTTATGTATACTAACTAATGAATTGACTGAGAATATTTAATGTGCGTGCTAGGAGACATTTCTTTGAACTGTTGCTGATTGAATTTAGAGGAAGTTTAATAGTGTCTTATAAATTGGTCTTGAAAGAGAGAGAATTACGATTGTTCTTGCTTAAAATTGAGATGTGTAAAATTTGCATAGGATTGTTAAGGAGAATCTAGAATGGAATTTGATAAGTATTAGGAGAGAAAATTTAATGATTAGAGTAGAAATTTTGGGATTAAGTGATTAAATGATAGCATTTATGTTTCTGAGATAGAATTTTATGAAAATTGGATAATTAACTGTATGTACGAGAATTTATTCTCGTAGACAGGCTTATACGTTGGTTATGCATTTCTAAATAACTTAGGGAATTGAAACAACGTAGATCCGAATATAAATTAAATTATATTTTAATAGATATTTCCGATATTTCAGCAATGTCACATTGCCATTTTCTAAAGGAACTTACAAAAAGGCAGGTGCACACAAGGCAATAACAATACAGTAACTGAGAATGAAGATTTGAAGCTATCGTTCTCCTAGAAGTCCTGATGGTGCCCTCTGGCGGGCTAAGTAGGCGTTCTTGGCCGTTGGGCTGAAGGTCTGCTGATGTATGCCTCCCAAATTTGTTGAGGTTTGGAGAGTTTCTTAGGGCAGAGGCTGATTCCATAAATAATCTTTTGAATTTATATTTGCTCCGGTGTATAATTGTTGCTTTCTTCCACCGTATTCTGTGGCGAGTATCCAGAGTATGGTCTGCAAGACCAGAATGGCTATACTTGTAAAACCGGATGTAGTCCTTGTGTTCAGAAATTCTGATATTCGCTGTCCTGCCTGTTTGGCCAAAGTACGACAGTTTACAACTGCAAGGGACCTGGTATACACCAGGTAGGTCTAGGGGAAGTGGTTGGTCTTTAGTATAGCGGATAAGGGATGCCAATTTTCTGTAAGGCCTGTAACAGGAGGTGAGGTCATGTTTTTTTAGAATTTTGGTAATTTTTTCTGAGGTGCCTCGGATGTAGGGAATGGTGATGGATTTAGAGTAATCTTTTTTTGTGGAGGGGGGGAGGGGGGGGGGCTGTGGTTTGTAGGTTTTAATATTTTTTGGATTTTTTTTGGGGGGGGGTAGCCATTGGCTGAGAAAGTGTTGAGGATGTGATTTAGTTCAGTGTTAAGGGCTATGTCGTTAGAACAGATTAGTTTAGCCCTGTTGTATAGTGTTTTTACCACTCCATATTGTTGTGAGGGGGGGGGGGGGGGGAATTGTTGGTGGATGTATCTGCCTGTATGGGTGGGTTTTCTGTAAACTGAGAAAACCAAAGTTCCATCAGGCTGGCAGGTGACTAGTGTGTCTAGGAAAGGGAGGCAGTTGTTTTCCTCTTTTTCCAGGGTGAACTTGATTCTGGCGTGTTGGTTGTTTAAGTGTGTAAGGAAGGAGAGGAGTGTTTCAGAGCCATGTGGCCAAATAGCGAACACATCATCAACGTAGCGAAGCCATATGGTTGGTTTTTGTGGGGCAGAGGCTAAGGCTTTTTCCTCAAAGGTTTCCATAAAGAAATTGGCCAAGGGTGGTGAGAGTGGTGAGCCCATGGCTGTCCCCTCTATTTGTTTGTAGAATTTTCCCTGCCAAACGAAATAGCCTGAGTTCATTGTGAACTGAAATAGGGCTGAGATATCAGGGGAAAATTTAGCTTGGATTAGCTCTAAAGTTTCCTTGAGTGGGACATTTGTGAATAAGGAGGAGACGTTGAAGCTGACCATTAGGTCAGTATGTTGGAGTGTAAGGTTTTCTATGCTGGCTTTGAAGTGGGCTGAGTTTTTTATGTGTGATGGTGTGTTGCCAGTATAGTGTGCGAGCTCTTTGGCCAAATGTTTAGCTAATTTGTATGTGGGGGAATCAATGCCATCCACTATGGGACGTAATGGCACATTTTCTTTATGTATTTTTGGGAGTCCATAAATACGGGGGGGTATAGAGTTAAACGGTTTTAATCTGTTGGTAACTTCTACAGGCCAAGAAGTGACTTTCTTAAGGAGCCTGTGAAGGTTTCTAATTTGTGAGTTGGTGGGATTGTAATTGATAGGGAGGTAAGTAGCCCGATCTAACAGAAGAGCATTCAGCTTACCTTTGTAGTCCTTTTGGTTAAGTACTACAGTTGCATTTTCTTTATCCGCTTTGGTGATAACTAATTCTTCATTATTTCTCAATTCCTGTAGGGCTTTAAATTCCTTGTTGGATATATTGGTTTTGGGTGGTTTTGCTATGGAAAGGACACAAGCTACATCCAGTCTTACACTGTTGGCGATTTGATGTGGAAGGTGGCGGATTCCTCTTTCAATCTGGATCATAATATCTTCACTAGGTATTTTTCTGGGAGCAATGGCGAAGTTGTGGCCAGGTGAAAGCACGTTGGGGGCTTCAGGGTGACTGAAGAAAGGTTGATTACGGTGTTGGTAGCAAGTTTCGGATTGACGGTAGAATTCTTTTTTAATTTATCGAATTTCTTCATCTGTCGGCCTCGTATCTTTTCAAACTCTTTGTCTGCAGCAGTACACGAGATGTCATGTAAAATTGTCCACAGTTCTTGATTCAAAGTGCACAAGGAGGAGACGTCGAAGACGTCTCCTCCTTATTCACAAATGTCCCACTCAAGGAAACTTTAGAGCTAATCCAAGCTAAATTTTCCCCCGATATCTCAGCCCTATTTCAGTTCACAATGAACTCAGGCTATTTCGTTTGGCAGGGAAAATTCTACAAACAAATAGAGGGGACAGCCATGGGCTCACCACTCTCACCACCCTTGGCCAATTTCTTTATGGAGACCTTTGAGGAAAAAGCCTTAGCCTCTGCCCCACAAACACCAACCATATGGCTTCGCTACGTTGATGATGTGTTCGCTATTTGGCCACATGGCTCTGAAACACTCCTCTCCTTCCTTACACACTTAAACAACCAACACGCCAGAATCAAGTTCATCCTGGAAAAAGAGAAAAACAACTGCCTCCCTTTCCTAGACACACTAGTCACCCGCCAGCCTGATGGAACTTTGGTTTTCTCAGTTTACAGAAAACCCACCCATACAGGCAGATACATCCACCAACAATCCCCCCCCCCCTCACAACAATATGGAGTGGTAAAAACACTATACAACAGGGCTAAACTAATCTGTTCTAATGACATAGCCCTTAACACTGAACTAAATCACATCCTCAACACTTTCTCAGCCAATGGCTACCCCCCCCCCCAAAATATTAAAACCTACAAACCACAACCCCCCCCCCCTCCTCCTCCCCTCCACAAAAAGATTACTCTAAATCCATCACCATTCCCTACATCCGAGGCACCTCAGAAAAAATACCAAAATTCTAAAAAAACATGACCTCACCTCCTGTTACAGGCCTTACAGAAAATTGGCATCCCTTATCCGCTCTATCAAAGACCAACCACTTCCCCTAAACCTACCTGGTGTATACCAGGTCCCTTGCAGTTGTAAACTGTCGTACTTTGGCCAAACAGGCAGGACAGCGAATATCAGAATTTCTGAACACAAGGACTACATCCGGTTTTACAAGTATAGCCATTCTGGTCTTGCAGACCATGCTCTGGATACTCGCCACAGAATACGGTGGAAGAAAGCAACAATTATACACCGGAGCAAATATAAATTCGAAAGATTATTTATGGAATCAGCCTCTTCCCTAAGAAACTCTCCAAACCTCAACAAATTTGGTTGTATGCGACTGCCCCAAATTTGGGAGGCATACATCAGCCCAACGGCCAAGAACGCCTACTTAGCCTGCCAGAGGGCACCATCAGGACTTCTAGGAACGATAGCTTCAAATCTTCATTCTCAGTTACTGTACTGTTATTGCCTTGCGTGCACCTGCCTTTTTGTAAGTTCCTTTAGAAAATGGCAATGTGACATTGCCGAAATATCAGAAATGTCTATTAAAATATAATTTAATTTATATTCGGATCTACGTTGTTTCAATTCCCTAAGTTATTTAGAAAAGTACGAGAATTTAATGATGTATATAAATTTTAATTGAATGATTGACTAAGTGCCTCTCAGTGTAATATATGAATTATAACTATAATTAAAATGTTTTGTTTTAATGTGAATATTGTCTTGCCTGTATCTAGATCCTACTGCACTTGCTCATAAAATATAACGGACCACACAAAGGCAGGAAACTGTATTAGTTAAGGCCATGACTGCAAGTTGTACATTTATAGCTGAGAAGAGTGAACGCTGACTGAGTTTGAAAATGGAGATAGAACCAATGCTGAGACAAAGAAGTTGGCATCTGCCATTTGCATTTCTTTGTCTCACAAAACAAACAGCTTCACTCTCATCGGGGATAAGGCCAGGTAGTGTAATAGAGATAAGAAAGGGCACTTTAAGGATAGGAGACAACGCAACAATATCCCAAAATCAACGCAAGATATATTAAATGTCATGATAATCTATATTACCAACTATACACACAATTTGAGCCCTTGATTCCATCATTGCCTGTCCGTTGATAAAAATGCATTATAGAGAAGAGAATGCTGATTTTGAATTCTTAAACAGAATTACAAGCATATCCACATGAGATCAATTTCATCCACTGCAGGATTCAGTTTATCTTGGAACTAAATCTAATAACTGCCTTCTTTTCTTTTATAGACTCTCTTATCCTTAGCCAGCCCAAATCATAGTCTTCAATTTTCTTTTTGTTGTTATTATCATCATCATTATATGGGTACCTTCATTGAGTCATAAAACTCATCAGGAAATCCCCACTAACCATTATTCATAAAATAATGGTTAATGTGGGTTTGTTCACATTTATTGTCAGGACACCACTTTCCAAGCAAAAAAATCTAGTCTGCGCACTCTACTGACTACACTCACACACCTTCTAGGAGTGATCGCTAGTTCTCTCTCTCTCCTCATATAATGAAAAATTTCTTTTATAACTTATAAGTTTTTATCATGTCTCCTCTTTTCCACCTGTCAACTAAACTTTGCAACTCGTACACCTTCGATCTATCTTCAAAGGGAGTATCCCACAGATCTGTTGTCAGTTTGGTGACTTATCTCTGGATCCACTCTACTACTTACTGATCCCCAAGTACCCCATGTGACAAAATTTGTACAAAGTCAAGATGCTGCCATATCATAGCCTTATAAAGAGGAATAACAACATTCCTATCTCTGTTGTCAATGTTCTTCTTCAACATCCAAGTAATTCTTTGAGCTATCATGCCAATCTTTCAGTATGCCCTCTGCACTTCAACTCTCTATCCACCATCATCCCCAAATCCCTAGCATCATCAATTTTTTGCAATCCAATACAAAAGATTATGTACAGAGTACATAATCTTTTCAAAGCACTGTTCAAAGATTTTCATGCAAGTGCATTTTTGATCTGCTGTGAGCAAGGCGTGGCACCCATCGTGTGCAAAGCTTTTTCATTTGCAATTCTTCATGCAAAATATATCCTACACGTTTTTTTGAAATGCCTATAGTCTCAGCAATTTCACGCACTTTGACTCACTGGTCATCCAATACCATATCGTGCACTGATCAATGATTTCTGTGTTACACTTTTTGGACGTCCTTCACGTGGATCATCTTCAAGGCTGGTATGGCCGCATTTAAACTCAGCGGCTCATTTCTTAATTGTCGAAAACAAAGGAGAAGAGTTCCCATAAACTTTTATGAACTTCAAATGAATTTCTTTTCGCATTAAACCTTCTTTTACAAAGAATTTTATAACTGCACGATACTCAATTTTATCCATTTCAAGGGATATAGACAACACTTTTGCTTCAGACAGCTGTATAAAACAAACTACTTGATAGAATGACTTGCAATTGCACATGGATACCTATGAACAGATGTACCAACTTAGAAAAGAAAAAAAAATCTTGCCGATAGTGTTGCCATCGTTGAGGCCGAGAACTTTCAGACCACCCTCGTATACCGCTATAATTAAAATCACCCCCACTATTTCCCTCTTTCATGTACACCTTATGTGGACTTAATTCTCCTGCTATCATCAGCAGCATTCCCCATCCCTTCTTGCCCTTTCTATTCTCGTGAAAAATATCATATCCTTCCATTTCTATTCACGTTACGATATCATTTTCATTCAACCTTGTTTCACTTATTGCATTGCAATGATTTTGGGACAAATAAACTCAATCACTGAAACCATTTCATCACTTTATTTCTGATACTTCTGGCATTTATAAACAAAAACAGCAGTTCATTTTTAGGTCTATAACCAGTCTTACCCAAGCCACTGGTTGGTTGCAACTTCCCCACCCACATCACTACATACTCCATCTCCATACACATATTTACTGCTACTTTCAACATCTGCTCTCCCTATGCCATGTCTCCCTGTCCACCCATACTCCCCCCCCCCGTTTCCCCTATTCCTCGTGTTCCCATCTCTTTTCTTCTCTCACACTACCGTTTCCTCTACCAAGCACTCCTGTCTCTTCAATACCATTCTTCTGCTCTTTCACTTCATCACTTACTTTTGATCTCTTGCATGCAGTACACACTGTAATTAGGGAGGGGGGGATGAAAAAATCCTTAGCCCATCCCAGTATGAATGTACTATAGGTTTATAGAAAACTTTTCTGGGTGGGAGCCACATTTTTAAAAACAAATCTATAAAATGTAAGTGATTGAGATTTTTTTTTTTTTTCAATGATGTTAATTCCGTAGTTTTCCCATGCAACATTATTAAAGACTTCTAATGTAGCAGAAAACAACTGCTATTCAGAAGACATCTGATGTCTTCTGCTATTCAGAAGACATCAGAAGAAGATTAGGAATTACTAAAACAACAGTCAAAGACTTGTCTAAAATCTGGAAGGATGGATCTATCTCTACAGGAACAAAATTGAGGATTCTAGATGTAGCTGTTTTTACAACAGTGACTTATGGATGTGAGGCTTAGAACCTAAAGTCTGGTTCTAAAGGAAAAGGATAGCTGTTTTTGAGATGTGGTGTGTTACAGAAGGCTATTGAGGATATCATATGTTGAAAAGCAGACAAACAGATGGGAGCTAGAAAGGATCAGTAGATAGAACTTTAAGGCTCCTTAAGGATACTGACAGAAAAAAGTAGAAATACTCTGGACACAATGAAAGGAGAACTACTCCCAACAGTAACAGAAGGTAAAGTTCCTGGAAAAAGAGGAAGGACCCTCAATGAGATGGATGGATGGATGGATGGATGGATTGTGTCTGGAGCGACTGATCTTCAGAGAGTTAAAGTCTCCAGAAAAGCATACAACAGGATCATCTGGAGAGGACTGGTGTGGTACATCAACGAGAAACAGTACAGGAAAACCTCGCTTAACACGAATTTGATATGAGCGATAATCAACATGATTGAGTGAAATGATGCCATTTCCCGCTTTAAGTGAGTGATTAATCAGTTAACGCGATTTTTTTATGTTATGCAAAATTTTTTGTCACCAATCTGCAGCGAGCAGAAAAGCTGAAGTCATTAAGAGATATGAAAGTAGTGCTAGTAATATAATTATTGTGCAAGACCTGGGATACAGCGAGTCTATAGTTTGGACTATATTAAATAAGAGAAAAGAATACAAAGAACAAGGAAAAGTTGCTATTGCTTCTTTAAGCATGCAGATCACCCAAAATAGAAGCCATTTAATGATCGAGATGGAGCATCTTCTATCACTCTGGATTAAGGATTATAACCAAGAAAGAAAGAATACCTCTTAGTACATAGAATATTCAGGAAAAAGCTCTCAATATTTTTACCTTATTGAAAGAGACCAAATTTCAAAAGGAATGTGAAAGCTTTATTGTGAGTTTAGGATGGTTTGGCCATTTTAAAAATCGAACTGGACTGCATAACCTAAGAATAACTGGGGAATCTGCTAGTGCTGATAAAGATTCTGCGGCCAAGTTTCCTGAAGAATTGCAAAGGATAATTCAGGAGGATGATTACGTTGATTGGCAAATATTTAACATCTACGAAATTGGTCTCTTTTGGAAGCATATGGCAACAAAACCTTTCCTAGCTAAAACTGAAGCATCTCAAGGATACAAAGTATCTAAAGATCGTCATACGCTTTTATTAAGAGGCAATGCAGAAGGCGACTTTAAACTCAAGCTTATGTTAGTTTATCGTGTGCAAAATCCAAGATCTAACATTATTGAAGAAATCAGCACAATTGGAAAAGAACTTGGATTTAATGAACTAAATAATGAAAATGTGAGAAACTTGTTAGATTCTCATTCAGAACATTTAAGAGAGAATGATCTCCTTCAACTAGAAGAACAACATGCATGAAGAAGAAGATAAGGAGTGCGAACAAGAGAATGTTACAACTAAGAAGCTAACTGCAAAAGAACTTGAGCTAGTTTTCAATCACATTGACATTGAGTATACTAAGGAAATTTTGTTTGATGCTGATATGGAATGAAGCTTTGAAGTCTACCGAAATCTTGATAAAGCTATCGCAAATTGCATGACAAGATGAAAAAATCGAGCACAATTCAAACATCTTTACTTCATTTTTTTTTTTTTTTTTGTAAAAAAGTAGCTCAATCAAATGTTTAGACATTAAATAAAAATTTGAGCAATTGATTTTATTAACCTTGATGATTTTATCCTCTAATCTAATATAGCTTATACTGTAATTTTTTTCCCCAAACTCATGCTAACTGATGGATGAATTTATCGTTATTCCTATTGTTTTCGCTTAGCACGATTTCGCTTTGCATGCATTAATTGATGAATTAATTAATCGCGTTAAGCAAGGTTTTCCTGTAACCATATGGCATCTGATGATGTCCAATGAATAGATGGATGTTTGAATTTTATATAGATTTGATCAAGTTTTGGCATACAGTTTTTAGTAAACTAAAAAATTTGCTTGGTGGCTTGTTGTTTTAACATGTTTAGTATTTCAGACTGATAGAAAGAATTGAAAGCTTTCTTTTTCTTCAAAATGTGCAAACATTACACATGCAAGAAGATTATATTCATTTGCTTTTTCTTTACTTGGTTAGTAATGTGGATATGGCTGTGCATCATCCAAAAAAATTGTTATTCATTTAATATAATGAAAACTGTGCTAGTAAACAGAATTGACATATAGTTATCGATACCATCTCTGCTGCCATTTTATATAATTAGATAATCACTGATTTATGCCACTGCAGTGAAATTTTTTCTGTAATTAAAATATCTTGAATATATCTAATATGACTTTATGAAACTGTGAATGAACTTCCCAATTTGTATTCTGCTAATATACCATCTTCTCCAGGACTTTTATTATTCTTTGCTAACTTGAGACTTTTCCATAATTCTACATTATGATTAAGGGTTCTGTATCACCCTAATCTAAACAGGTTGGAGGATTTGTATTTATATTCCTACCCGTGTACAGTATCAAATAAAAATCAGTGCATGTTTCTTGCTTATTTTGCAGTTTTGTAATCCATCTTTTTCTTCCATGTAATCCTTGTTTGATAATTTTAGAGATTTTTTTTTCGTTATTTTACATTATTATGTTCTTAACTGTTATCAGAAAAAGTATATTTTCTGATGTCATTTCTGATTTCTTTTCTAACTTGTTCATTTCCACAAATTCTATGCTGTTTTTGCTGTTGCCTTTTCCTTAATTCTCAATGTGTTCTCTAAGTGTTCTATTTGATCATAATGATTCTCTAAAATTTTTACTAACTTCCATAATTTTAAAGCTATTTCTTCCATCTATCAAATAAGCCTGATTCATTCACTTTTTTTCTTCCAACTTTCCTTCCATTATTTTCTCAAATTTTTCTTTGATTTAATTATATCTTCACCTTTCTAGTCTGGGTTTTCTCATCACCAATTTCTATTATCACTCTTGATGATTATTTTATCTTTGATCTCACTAGCCTATGATCATTGTTATAGTTAAATTGGTTGACAGTAGTTACATGTAAAATTTTTATGTCATTCACCATAATACAATCAATTTCATTAAAAACTTCTCCATCTGGTAATCTCCAGGTCCAATTTTGCTTATGTCTCTTTTCGAAGAATGTATTTCCTATATATGATCTCTGGCTCTCTGCAAATTAGCAAGTTTTTGTCCTCTCTCTAATTCCTCTGGCCCATACCTTGCACAATTAAAGCATTTTCTCACTGTTCAACTTTCCCTTTATAATTTTCCAATAACATGTATTATCTCTGAAAATATTGGATTGATTTCCAATGGAGATTTCCTTGTAGAAACTGCCAATTTTGTCATCTGAATTAGTAAAGATGTCTGTGCATATATTTGTATTATACTTAAACTGCTTATCGATTTTCAATCTAAGAATTGTAAATTCTCTTGGAGAATAGTTTAAATTCAAGAATGTTATTTATCTATGATATTTTATGGACTACAATTCTAACTCCTCCTTGATCATTATCTCTTCCAGTGTTATGTACAATATACTTGCCTGTTTCAGTAATTTTTTCTTTCATTCTTGTTTCAGAAAGCCCAAGAGTATCCCAATTTATTTTCTCATGCCTTACACAGCTCTTTTTCATATTCACCAAAAGACAAACAAGACTGAATGCCTCATGCAATGCCCACATATCCTATGTATTTCAGTCAAACAGGTTGCATTTGTCCACTTAGAAAATCATCAAGATTACATTAAAGAGTCTGAGGAGTCCAATCTTATTCATCATGCAGTCAAAGGGCAATGGAGTAGAAGCCCTCCATAAAAACCTTTTTTTTTTTTTTTTATGAGAAAAGAGTGTATAAAGAAAGCCATGAAGCTTTGATCTACATATTAATTTTAAACAGACATTGTCTAGTTTTTGAATAGCAATTTTATTAAACATCCCACATTACTGATTATTATCTTTTCTCTAATTCCTTTTGGACTTTAACTGCAATTCAAGTGCTAAGTTCTTCAGTTGCAGTATTGTACAGTATCCCCAGTGGATCCTTAAATCCTTGGAGGTGTCACGTAATAATAATGATATCACATGCATTACATTACTGTTATACATTTTAATATGACATGTTCTAATTTTATTTTGCTTATTTCATCCCTGTAATCTATCTTTAGTAATGGAGATAATCATGAGACTTAAGTCAAAATTCTTTAAGCAGTAAAATTTTCATAAGTTTAATTCATTTACATTTTTTCTACACTGTTGACAACTATCTATACATTTCTGACCTCACTAACAAAGATGGTGGGGGAAAAAAATAGATGACAGGTAACTGCTGTTAATATATACCAATTCCAGAAGTATTCAGAATAAGGGAGAAGCTTTTGATATTGGTTAATTCACTAGAAGTTTAAGAGAGACATGCATGTTAAACATAACATATATTTTAGATAATAGCCTCACACAAGCTGTTATTTAAAAATTATATTATTGGTTAATTCAACTTGGCCAAAAGTTATAGGCATTAATGAGACTTGGTTAACAGAGGATGATACACATAGAGAATACAAAGGGAACAGGATGAGGAGGAGAGTGGTTCTGCTAATGATAGGAGAATTGAAACTAAGAAGAGTAGCTCAAGTTCAACAGGAGGACAGGGATGCAAAGGCCAGTGCACCTGAGGTTATCTTGAGGTGACAGAAAGGCTAAAAGGACAAAATATAGTTGGATACTGTTATAAGCTAGGGATGTGAAAGAAGATGCAGGCAACATGCATTCGCAATTAACATGAGTGCTTGACATTATGGAGGAATTCAACTTGGGAAATCTTTCCCAAGTTGAATGGGTTCCCAAATTGAAAAGTTTCCCAAATTGAACTGGCCCATTCCCATGGGCCAGTTCAATGGTACAAAATGTAAGGTTTTAAAATTTGGGAAATAAGGATGGGATGTAGAATTTATGCTTGGTGGCAATATATTGTTGGAGGTTGAGGAAATATGAGATCTTGGAGTGATGGTGGATAAGGATCTAAAATTTAGAGGACACATTGCCAAAATTGTGAGTATAACATAACAAATTCCGGGAATGATGCAGAGGGACACTGACTTGTAGAATTAAGGAGATTCTTGTTCCATTGAATAAGGCTCTGATTAGGCCATACATGGACTTGTGTACACAGATTTGGTCACCAGGTTTTCAAAAGGATGAAGAGATGTTGGAAAGGATCCAGAGACGACTAAGGTAGCTTCTGATCTCTGGAATGTTGAATATGAGGAAAGGTTGAGAAGATGCAATTTACAGTCTAGTGGATAGGAGGAAGAGGGGGTGATATGATAGAGACATACAAGTTGGTAAGGGATTGTTATAGGATCAATGTTGAAGAGGTTTTTCATTAAATGGTGGGAAATAGGGGGAGAACAAGGGGGTTATTCCTGGAAACTATATAAGGAGGGTGTGAGCAGGGTAGTGAAGAAGCAGGTTTTTTGCATGGAGAGTGTGGTGTCCACAGAGAATTTGAATGTGTTTAAAGCATGTTATGATGAGCTGTGTGTACGACAAACGGATCTCCTAGATGAGTCTTTGACTCCATGGGTTCTTAGGGTAATAATAATAATAATAATAATAATTCAAATTTGGGGTCATAAACTAGAAGGAGGAACAGTCACATTTTTAAAAGAAAGAAAGGAAACTTACACAGCTACTAAGAGATAATTACCTGAGATAGCATTTATTTTAGAGAGGGAGGGGGGGGCTTGGGATTCAGGAGAGAGAGAGAGAGAGAGAGAGAGAGAGGGGAGGACATGGTGAAATCCAAGACCTTGTCAATAACCAATGCAGTCATATTGCTTCTAACTGGGAAAAGTGATCATGTTTTCTTGACTTGGGAGAGTATAATATTAAGAATTTTCAGTTAAGAATGCAAGATGTGGAATAACAGAGCAGGTGATTATGAGAGAAATCTACTTGGAGCAATGCCATGGCATAAGAATCTAGAGAAAAAAGATGTTACCAGAAGATACAGATGATCAATAGGTGTTCTGAAGAAAGAAGTATCAGACTGTATACCCAGGGTCAAGAGAATGAATTGGGTAGGAGTTAAATGGATGAGTAGCATTGCTAAACAGGAGCTGCAGAAACAGAAAACTGTTGGGGAAGGGGGAGGGGGTTTACATAAAAAAGAAAGCTGATCAGCAAGCTGATGAATAGGTGATGAGCAGCAAAGTACAAGAGAGAAGCATGTGCAGTATGGTAAGAAAGACAAAAGCAGATTGTGAGAGGAACTAATCAGGCAAAAGAAAATCCCAAAGAATTCCTTTAGTATGTGGTAAGCAAAATGAAAGAACAATTATTTGAGTTACTAAGCAACAGATGGACATCCTTGCAAAGTGATATTCCATTCAGGTGGAAGTACAGCAGTGCTGGATGTGACACATTTGAATGATACGAGAATTAATGCACCTTAATGGAAATATGATTAAATTATATATCAGCCTGTATGTTACAAGAATGTGCAAGAAAATTGACAGCTCCTCTAATTAAACTGTTAAGTTTCAGCTCTTGTATGATGCCATGCAAGCAGAAAGGGCAAAATAGTACCAAATAGTACTACTGCATAAAGTAGACTGCAATCTCATGAACAGTATTTAAAGGTATTGAAGAAGTTGGTTAAAATGCAGAATTCAGCTTGGTGGATGGGAATATGATACTCTGCAGATGGACAGCATAGTTTGGTGAAGGACAGACCTTACCATAGTAATTTACTCACTTTTTTTTTTTTAATAATAAAGTGACAAATGACTTGAATAAAGGAAATGGCTACACTGCTAGTCTTTGCAAAGGCATTTGATAGGATAACATATGGAGCAAAAGGAGATGGATACGAGGCTGGTGATATGGATAAGAAGGTGGCTGATGGATAGACATCAGAAAGTAGTATACAAGCAAAACAAATCCAGGAAGAAGGATAACTATACTGCAAGGATCTATAATTAGGTCACTGCTATTTAACTTGTATGTCAATTATACAGGGAATGATTTTAAATGTAAATGTAGGTAGGGCAATAATTAAAAAATGATATAGTAATCTTGCAGGATGATTTAGACTGCCAGTATGAGCAAGGATAATGGCTGACAGTTTAATGCAGTAAAGCATCAAGTCGTTTAGGGATAAAGAGATCACAAGCTGTGGACTACATTGATGAAGCTGGACTGGAGGAAACTGATGAGGGCAAGGATTTGGGGTGATTGTGGAAGTTTAAAATGCATATTGCAAAGTTAGCCATAATATTTCACTGATTATATGGATATTGCAGAACACGAGTAGGAATAGGGAAGTTATTATTCTTCTTTAGAGGGCGGGACTACTGCACACAGATTGATCTGGCATTACCTGACTACTTAGGGATTAAAGCCCAGTTAACAGATGGAACACAGGGACTATGATAGAAACATATTAAAGGTATATTTATAAGATTGATAAATGTCTGAGGGAGAAGAAGATTCCAGAGAAATATGTCAGGTTGGTGCAGGAGATGTATAGAAATGTGAAGACAAGTGTTCGGACCTGTCTGCGACAGACAGAAAGTTTTCAAGTAGAGTTGGCTTGCATCAAGGGTCAGCATTGTCCATTTCTGTTTAATATTGTGATGGAGGCAGTGAGAGAAGATGCGCCTTGGACAATGTTGTATGCAGATGACATCTTGTTGTGTGCAGATTCAAGAGAAGTGGGAACTAAACTGGAAAGATGGAGAAAAGTACTGGAAGAGAGAGAGAGAGGTATGAGACTGAGCAGAAGTAAGACTGAATATAAGTGTTGCACAGTGGGCGGCAGCCAGGAGACAGATCTGGAGCTGGAAGGAAATGTCATCAGGAAAGTGAGGGACTTTAGATATTTAGGTTCAACAGTGGAAGAAGATGGAGGAGCTGAGAAGGAAGTGGGATACAGGATACAAGTGGGTTGGAGGAACTGGAGGGAGATGGCTGGAGTGTTATGCGATAAGAGGGTGCCGATCAATCTGAAAGGCAAAATCTATAGGACAGTAGTGAGGCCAGCTATGACGTATGCTATAGAAACTGTGGCCCTGAGGAAAAATAACATCAGCAGGATGGAAGTAGCAGAGGTGAGAATGCTTAGGTGGATGTGCAGTGTGACCAGAAAGGATTGAGATGGTTTGGTCTGTGATGAGGAGGGAGAATGAATATGTGGGAAGAAGGGTCATACAGATGGATGTGCAAGGAAGGAGGAAGTGTGGGTGGCCAAAGAAGAGATGGAGGGAGCTGGTAGAAGAGGACTTGAGGACGAAGAACTTGGATGTGGTGACAGCCCAAGACAGGAGGATGTGGAGGAGACTCATCATCAACAGTGACCCCACTTAAGTGGGAGAAGCTGCAGAAGAAGATTTATAGGATTGATACAGAAGACTTTTTTATAATACATGGTGGGGAAGAGGGAAAATAAGGAGTCACCTTTGGAAATGGTGTAAGAATGTGGTTAGCAAGAGAATAAGGACTGGATTTTTTTGCTTGAAAGGTGGGTGGTGAATGAGTGCTCTGTTGGTGAATTAGTTTGAGAAGAATGATAGGTATTGTGCAAATGGTGGTTACTGCAGGCCTCCCATGATGTCTGACTCCATGGAAATGCTCAAGAAAATAATTGTTGATCATGATACTCATTGATTTTAAAAAATCCGATAATTTTCTTTCAAACTGTTCTAATATTTATTATGATCATTATTATATAATCAGTTTTTTTTTTTTTTTTACATTACTTCTAAGATAACTAACTACATTTAATCATCTACCTAAAACACATAAATAATTAAATGCCATTTTTACTTCAAATATGTTTTCATAATCTTTAATATCTCTATTCTGTTAAAATGACCTCATCAACTTAGCTTCTAATTCCTGAATATTAATAGTGAGTTTGCCACTAAATTTCTCTTATGGCTAAACTAGGACAGGAACATTTGCAGACCCATTAAGTAACTATGCTTAAGAGAAGGTCTCAACAAATTATGCAAAACCTTACTCACCACCTAAAAAATATACTCACTCAAAATACTCTCCCACATTTTTTTTAATGATATGTCCCACTAAATCAATGAGAGTTTCATAAAGTAATTAGTGTTGCTGTACCACATTGGAGAAGATTTAATTTGTGTGAGAATCATGTGAAGAAGGAAAGTCAATAAATAATAAAAGGAAGAACAGTAAAAACAACACTAAGTTTTTAGAAAATATAATTTATTACAATAATTTTTAATGTAATAAAATTTAATATAATCATTATCTACCCAGATCCTTTCCCTCCAAACTAGCCCTTCCTTCTTGCTAATAGATATCTCCTCCATTTGAGGATAGAGATATTGTGTGGGAGTTAAATGCACTAGTCCCTCACCACTGCTGCACATCTCTACTAAATAAGTTTTCTGCACTAACTCAAACACGAAAAATAGCCAACTACTGTTTCTCTTTACAGGCTGTCTGACTTTCTCCTCAATAATACATGTGTATATACATATCTTTCATCAATTCACAATATCCAAAGGATGGTATTTAACTTTGAATTCTTAAAACTTTCTTAAGAATTTTTTTAATCTCTACTGTATCATTTATTTCTATACTGCTAAGGTCTGCATGCGTCTAAAGTGGATTAATTTTTAAAGAAAAAAATCACAAAATATTCAGTAAGATGTTCTACATGTCTTATATGTTGACTCCAGGTTGAATTTTGTCACTCTGAAGACAACATACAAGATTTGTCAATCTTCAGGACTGCATCTTCGCTCTCCCACAAATAAGCTATGATCTCTGAAGTAGTCTCCAGATTATCAGACCTTGAATCTATCCATGGGGGGGGAGAGTGAAAGCTGGATATCTGGAAGAAACTTCATGTCACTTTATAAAGAATGCAGAGAAATGACCAGGGCTTCTCACCTAAGCTGCAATCCTCACCTGCTCATGGTGTACCCTATTAGACCTGGATATTGAATGAATGAGTAAAAGCTGGCAATCTGAGATTTAGCTGGCCCAGATGGATCTTATCAACCGAAATCAAAACCTAAAATAATGGTCAGTATGACAAAATTTCATGGCAGCTGGAAAATCACCCACTTAAACAAAGCTCCCTTGTTTCATTCAGGGCAAACAGAATAAAGTAAGCTATGGCAGCAAATCCAACAGATCAGTGGAGTTCAAGATTGGTACCATTAACCTCCCTACCGGCCAATGTGGATGAAATAGTGATACCAAATTGCACTTCTTATCCATGTTATTCAATGGATTTTAGAGCTTCGTATCCAGATTTAGCTCGACGTCGTGGCCGGTTGGGGGGTTAACATAAGAAACTTTAAAAAAAAAAAAAAAAAGGAAAAGAAATGGAAATTTTCCTGGAGAGAAAGTCTGAGTGGTAGTATGTGGATAGAACTGTCAAGGCCATGCCATATCATGGAAACTGGTTTTTCTCTGCATGAATGTCATATCCAAGAGTCTATCTTCTCTCACTGCATGTCCCCACTATATCCTTCCATCTAATCTTCACTTATAACTCACAAACAATAACAGTGACACTGCAACAAAAGTGAATCTCCCACATAATCTAATCCCATCAAAAAAGTTTCTTCACAACCAGCCACAACACGCAAACCACACCAGAATCTCTTCACTAAAACCACTTCACTTTCACATCCACTTTACTAACATTTGTGGCATTAATGATTAATACATTAATCATATTAAAACAAAATGATATCCACCATCCCCTGCAGTTAGTTTTGTACTGTTTTTGTGTATGTTACACGTCTCATTATGTACTTCCTGATGATGTAACCGAGACAAAATATTGGAAGCATTAAATACTTCTTTTAATCATTTTCTAGAGCTGTTTCACTCCATTAAACTTTTTTCATGAGTTTTTCCCCATCACTTAAGCCTTAACACACCAAGGGAAATCACTTCTTATCATACTAGAATCTAAGCACTGTATTCCTCCTATAGTTTTTTGACAAAAAGTCATCAGCAAAAAATTACTAAATAATTTGGATGCTAAAATATCTTCTAGTCCTGATGGCATCTCTTCAACTGTTCTCAAGCATTATGCTCCAGAGCTAACACCCATCCTGCATCATCTCTATAACTTATTATACATATCTGGTACTTATCCCAATGTATGAAAGCAATCACATTCAATCTATTCTAAAAAGAGTGACAGATGTCTACAGTTAAACTACCAACCAACTGCCATCACCTCTGTTTTCTCCAAAATAATGGAGAAAGTGATCAATAGCAAACTCTGTCACTACTTAGAGGTCCATCAATTAATCAGCAAACCAGTAGTACAGATTCTACCATTCAAGATCCACAGCTGACCTTGTAGCTTACATCACCCACCACTGGACATGTATCATGAAAAGGTTTGGAGAAACTTGTACTGTTACCCTTGATATTTCCAAAATTTTCAACTGTGTTGTCATCAAGGCCTACTAAACAAATTGCCATTCTTTGGTCTCTCTGCCACTCTCTATAATTGGGTGGCCAGCTTTCTCTCTGGTCGTTCTCTGTGAGTCGTGGTAGATGGCTCCCTCTCTTCAAGATTTGCATAAATGACCTACTCATAATAACCACTAATCCACACTGGCCTGGTTAGCACCAAGTGGTTAGCATGCCTGCTCTCCAACCAATAGGTCATGGGTTCATATACCACTGTGAGCATGGATGTTCATGATTGTGTTTAAGTGGCAGATGAATTTTATCACCCAGTGTAAGACCACCAACCTGCTTATCAGAGGCCTGAAGTGGCTTGAAAAATTCTATGTTTGGTCTCTAGAGCAGGGTTTCTAGATGATATAAAAAACAAAAAAAAATTACAAAATATATATGTAAAATTGATTTAAAAAAAAAAAAAAAAAAAATCCTATCCATAGCTTTGCAGACAACACCGTTCTTCACTCATCCTACCATTTGATAAACCATGCAGCACTCTGACATCCCAGACTACAAGATCATCTACAACTAGCGCCTTAAACACTGATATACATACTATTCTTCAGTGGGGGCAAGGACAACCTCATTATGTTCAATGCCACCAAAACAGTCTTGCCTTTTCTCACAGAAAAAGAGATCCCAGCTCACCTACCCTTACTCTCAGTAATACACAAATCCCAAGACAAGATTAGATCTCTTTGCTTGGACTAATGTTTACCTCCGGTCTTTCTGGGCATATACACATCGCATCAATAGCCTTCTCAGCATCCAAGAAACTTGCCATTCACATTTGTTCAATACAAATATACAATATATATTTGTATATAGACTCTTGATTGTATACAGGGTGTCCCTGAATTCATGGCCCAAACATGAGAGGATGGTAGTACACACCGAAGCCACCACTATTCGTCATAGAATATGCGGCCACAAATGCAATGAGGAGTCGGAAATGGACAGACACAGGTTTCCAGAGCGACATTTATTGGAGATCATTACAACAAATGCTCAAACATCCACCTACCAACATTGATACACGCAGCACAACAGCGGAATAGTGATTGGCATACTTGCTCATAAACACCGGGCTTGTCGCACATGTGCCAGCTGCGACGGACAGTCAGGCTACCAGATCCTCTGTGGACTGCACGGGCATCTCCTACACGACACTCTTCAAATGTCCCCCACAGAAAGAAATCGAGACAAGAAAGATCAGGCGATCTGGCAGGCCACAGGATGGGACCACTGCGCCCAATCCATCAGTTCCCAAATGTGGCATTAAGATGCTGACACATGTCCATGCTGAAATGGGCGGGTGTCCCCAACGTGCTGGAACCACATAAGGGATCGGATGGCGACTTGAACATCCTGAAGAAATTCCGACAAAACCTGATGCAGAAAAATACAGTACATTCGCTCACTGAGGCGGTCTGTCAGTAGGTAGGGTCCAATTAAGTAGTCACGCACGATCCCTGCCCAGACATTGATGGCGAACTGTTGCTGGTTACACTGTGGACGTGTACCATGGGGGTTCTGGGCCACTCACAAATGCGCATTATGGACATTGACTACGCCTTCATGTGAGAAAGTTGATTCATCCATATAAAGCACATGAGCAGCGAAATCGGGCTGTATGACACTTTGCTGCAGGAACCACTGGGTGAAATCCATGTGCAAGGGATAATCAACAGCTGTCAATGCCTGTACTCACTGCAAGTGATAGGGGTGTAGCCCTTCTTCATGCAGTACTCGCCAGACACTGTTCTGATGCACACCCAGGCTCCGGGTGGCAGATCACTGGCTTGTACCTGGGTTATCTGTCACCATACACAAGATGTCCTCGCTCATAGCTGCCATTCTGACTGTCCGGCATCATGTCGACTGACGTAGAAGGTGCCTGTCTCACACAGCTGATGGTGCAGTCATGCAAACATTTTATGATCGGGCACACGGCGCATAGGATATCATTCACGGTACAGTCTTTGCACCTCTCTACCATTGCCTTCGGCTACCGTACATCAGGTGCATATCGGCTTTCTCTGTATTCGTAAACTGCTCTATTTCGTGTCCGGTCAACACTGAGAATGCTGGGGTTTGGCTGATCCAGCGCTTTTAAGCTGTGCTGCCTCAGCTGCGCCCCCTACCCGCACCAGGCTGTGTTTGTGGCAGCATATTCTATGACAAGTATTGGTGGTTTCAGTGTGTACTACCATCCCCTCACGTTTGGGCCATGAATTCAGGCACCCTGTATATATATATACAATATACAAATCCTGACTCTACCAATATTTAGAATACTGCTCATATGTTTAGATTGGTGCACCTAAAACTTCCCTTAAATTCCTTGACATCATCCAGAGGCGAACAATTAGGCTCACAGGATGATCCCTCTCTTACAACTCACTTCAATCTCTCTCTCACACACGTTGTGTTTCAGAACTGTGTCTATTCTACAGGTATTTCCATGGTCACTGCTCCACTGAATTGGCAACCATCATTCTTTCACTTTCTGTTGTGCCTGTTAATACAAGAGCTGCAGCTCCCCAGCACCCCTTTGCTGTGCAACTGCTAACACACTAAATTTGCTTCTATTCATCCTCTTTTATTCCATCCACCTCTGTCCTCTGGAATAGCCTTCCTCAAAAAGTATTTCTAATAACTACAACCTGCAACTGCTCAAAAAAACATCAATAAACTTCTATCTCAGTCTTCATCTGCGCTTCACACATGGCACTGATGTGCTTATGGAACCCTCGACTTCTTGTGTACAGGATCAATTTAAAAAAATGAAAGATAAATTAAAGTAACACTTGAAATCTAAGTAAGTGTGACAATATGTGATATTAACTGCAGGAGTATAACTCCATGTGTAACTATACAAATTCAAAGAAATGAATTTTTTTGATAAATCTCAATAAGAACAACTGTCTTCAACTTTCCTAAGTTTCAGTAGTCATCCTAAGTAATACTTCTCATTCCTGTGTCTAATGAATTATTCATTTTTTTTAAAAAATGCTTTGAATTTTAATAGTAATAGATGAAGTTCTACTCCAGAAGTTAATGATAATAAGATTAATTCCTTGTGTAACTGTAAAAACAGTTACACAAGGTTATATTGACTTATTAGTATCAAGCTGAAATATGTATAAATAAAGTACAATTCAATTTTTTTTGTGTTTATATGTTATCAATTCAAATAAAATATCTTACATAACATAAGCACCTCTAAAAATGCATTTAATCAGATAATGTCCCAGATGAGTTCTTATGTCATCTAGATGAGTGGAATGTTGATGTTTAGTGGAATAAATCAGCTAAAATCAGCTAACGCCTTTTTAATTCCCGTATATACGGGAGTAGGCGAGGCCATTTAGCCCTATCTAACTTTTGGAGACTGAGTGGGCAGTTCAATCTCCACTGGTACCCAATCAGAGACAGATGGCCCAAGGCTATCACTAATTAAGCGGTACGCAGTGAAGAGAGACGGCTCAAATGTGCCGCCATCTCGTGGTCTCTAACCCTAACACAATATATTTAATGTCTGAAATAATGTGGGTTCTACGGTCGATTTTCTTGAGTTTACAGGACGAAAAACCCGAGTTTCCGGGAGGAAAAACCTGCTTGCCCGTGCCAGAGATCGACTAACTCGGGAACCGGTCGAAAAAAGGCTTAGAAAAATTTCCTCTAGTCACCGACTAGACTCGAAACCAAGACTTCCTTCGTGCGGCCTAGCGCGGTGGTGTGCAAACGCCACATCCACTGAGCTACACAGGCTTAATACACAGGAATAAATAAAGTGGAATAAATAAAGATGATAAATCATGAAGGTTATTTTCTTGATCATAAATTAGTAAATAATAATATTTTTTGGTTTACCGATCAAGTGTTGATCAATTTTATTAACTGAACCAACTAGTTTCGCCACACTTATTTTTTGGCATCTTCAGGGCTTACATAGAGGTTTAAACAATCTCACAATTATGCGTAACTGCAAACTGATAAGAATAACTGTAAAGCACTGACTAGAATAATTACAAATAAAATAGTATCGAACGTGAGTGAAACACGTATCGCGTGTACAAGATCAGCTAGCTGTTGCTGAGGAACTTTCTGTAGCTTGTATTAAAGTTCATTTCTTCTGTTTTTAAGGTTCTGATTAGGGTTTTCCATATCTCTGGGAGTATTAGGCCTTGATTTCTGTTAAGGTTGAGTAGAAACAACCGTTGCCACTCATTCACATTTGAATCATTTTATCATTTATTCCATAACATACATCTTAACATTAATTGGGAAATGCTAATTTCATTTCTGAACAGCAATTCTGGAAATTATTCTACAATAATCTTGTGGCAGGAAATGAATATTCTCTACCTTGGTAAGCCACTGAGAGTCAAGTTCATGTGCTAGGTTTTCAACCTTTCAAGAGTAGAACTGGCATAAAAAAAGGTTTTTTTTTTTTTAAATGCAATGTTTTAAAAAAACGTCTAATCATTTTTTTAACGAATAATGAGAAAATTATGTTAAACATCATACATTTTTAAAAATCTTGCTCTCTCACATCACTGTGACTTAGAATGCGACTCCCACTTTCTTATCTTTGTTATTATTATTATTATTCAGGCCTCCAAAGAGTCAAAAGACTCATCGAGGGAGGTCCTTCCTAAGACATAAAGTCTGTCAAGACTTATCGAGGGGAGGTCCCCCCCCTGAGAAACACAAAGTCTATCATACCACTCTTTAAACTCACTGACCGTTCTCGCTCCCACCACTCCATCAGGCAATGCATTCCACGGCTCAACCACCCTCCACACAAAGAAACCATTCCTTACCCTCTTGCTCACAGTTTCCTTTCGTAACTTCCAGGGATGGCCTCTTGTCATCACTCCTTCCCGCTGATCAACCAAGCGAAAGAACTCCCCAGTGTCAACCCTGTAACCACCTCTCAACAGTTTAAAAGTCTCAATCATATCACCTCCCCTTCTTCTATCCACCAAACTCTGCAGTCCACATTCTCTCAGCCGATCCTCATAACTATCCTTGTACAGTCCTGAAACTATCTTTGTCATCCGTCTTTGTATCCTTTCCACAGTTAATTTATCCCCTTCAAATCCTGGGGACCAAATCTGAGAACAATAGTCCAAGTGCGGTCTGATCAGAGACTTATACAACGTAATGATAACCCTCTTATCTCTGCAGGTCAGTGTCCTTCTCATAATAGCAGCAATCCTCTGTGTTACCTTCACCACCTTTGCAATATGTCCCCTAAACTTCAGGTTTCTATCAATCATCAACCCCAGATCTCTTGTCTCCCCTACTTCCTCCAGTATAACTCCTCCCATAGAGTATGCAGCATCCCATCGATGTTTTCCAAACCTCAAGACCTTACATTTTGCTGCATTAAACTGACACCCCCATTCATTTGCCCATCTAGCTAGCTTATTTAAAACCTCTTGCAGGGCTACCACATCTGCACTATTACTAATAATCCTTCCCAGCTTCGCATCATCCGCAAACAACTGAATATCCCCCTGCAATCCACTGGCTATGTCATTGATATAAAGGTTAAAGAATATAGGTCCTAGTACTGAGCCCTGTGGGACCCACTTGTAACCCTCTGCCTCCTGGAAACTGCTCCACCATACACAACTCTCTGATACCTATCAGACAGCCAATCCTGAATCCAGTTGACAATCTGACATCCAGACCCATGTGCTGCAACTTAAATATCAGCTTATCATGTGGCACCCTGTCAAATGCCTTCGCCAAGTCTAAGAAAATTGCAGTATATGCCTTTCCCTCATCTAATGTTCTTGTAACTTTATTATAAAAGGCTAGCATATTGCTAAAACAAGAGCGTCCTTTCACAAATCCATGTTGATTCTCACAGATAACATTATCCTCATCTGCCCAATGCTGTATACGGTCCCTCACTACTTTCTCCAAGATCTTAACTATTGATGACACACAGACTGGCCTATAATTAGACACTTCCAGTCTGTTACCACCCTTATGCAATGGCACTATCTTACCTTCCTTCCATTCCCTGGTCACCTTTGCCAAAATCAGACTTTCATTGAAAAGCCACGTTAAAGGTACTGTCAATTCCCTAGCAATTCCCTAACAAGACATTCCTCTCTCAAAACTCGTGGTGAAATACCATCCAGTCCCACAGCTTTACTGACATCCAGAGTACTCAGTATCTGAAACACACTCTCCTCCTGTACCTCCAGACCTCGAACCAGTCCTATCCCTCTAGCATTAAAACTGACTCCTCTAGGATGAAATACTCCAATAAAGTGTTCAGTGAACAATTCCACTATGTCCTCTGCATCAGTCACTCTATTCCCATTTTTATCCCACAATATCATTCTTCCACAGTCATTTCTCCTCCTACTGGCCACATAGCTAAAAAATTTTCCCTAGGATTTTCTTTGGATCTTAGGGCCAATCTCCTCTCATATTCCAGTTTCGCTTTCCTTACCACACCTAGTCACTCTTCTGGCCTGTGTCTTATATTCCTCATGCATCTCTTCACCTGTCTCCTTATATCTCTTCCATAGCCTCTTTTTCGCATGCAATTCCTGTTTAATATTGTTTGTCATCCACTTTACTCCAAATTGCGTCCTCTTCTTCACTCGTGGTATACAACTTACCATTGCTGCTAACAAATATTCTTTCACAATTTCCCACGTACTGGTGATATCCTGGCCTTCCAATTCCTCCCTCCATGAAACTTCCCGAAGTTGACGTCTAAGACTATTATAATCACCTGCGTTATAATTCCACATAAGTTCCCGTCTCTTTGATACTCCTGCATGTCTATTCATTTTCCAAGTCAACACCATATGGTCACTCTCTTCAACTGGTGGGAGAGACATCAACTCAGTTATTATCAACTCTTCTGATGCTATAACCAAATCCAAAACTTTTAAACCTCTTGTTCCCTCTGTTACATGTTGCCTAAGACATTTGTCCCTCAAGAATTCAAGAAATTCCAATTCCCTATTGCTACATGCATCTTCCTCTCTCCAATTTATACTACTGAAGTTAAAATCTCCCATAACAATCATTCTTCTTGCACTTGCCAAACTTAGTTGTCTAAACATCTCCTGGTCCCCATCCTCTGTGCTCCTGGGTCTGTAGCAACACCCCACTAAATATCCTGTCTTGCTTACCTCTACCTCATACCATACGCTCTCAAAATCATTTGTCTCACTTCCTTCCAAATTCTCCACTCTTAGAGGACATAGGTCATCACTTATTATAAGCAGCACCCCACCACCACGCTTTCCCCTCCTATCCTGACGAAAAATGCTATACCCAGCGACTTCTATTCCTGTTGTTATATCCCCTTCTGTCAACCACGTCTCAGTGATCGCAATAATTTTTGGCCAGGCTGATGCTATCTGCGCCACCAATTCCTCTCCCTTATTCCAGATACTCCTGGCATTAGTATAAAGCATATAAATGCCATTGTTTCTATACCCAGCATTATCCCTTCTAGACTCCACTGGGCTCAGTGTTACCTGACATTGTCTCCCTTCTCCCAAGTATCCATTCCCACAAGAGGCCACCCCTGCTATCATCCTCCCTGGGACACACTGACTCGTTCAGAACAGCAATCTCTCCAGATGCCTACGTCCTTCCTCATTCAAATGTAAACGGTCTCTCGCATACAACTCCTCTCTTTCCTCAAACGCACTCCAAGCATCCAAATATACCAGTCCTCTCTTGTCACACATTCTCGCTATTATGCCATTCAATATCACCACTCTTCTGCTCAGCTCATCATTATCATACCTAGGCAACACGCACACTATTTTTCCTCTCTCTGTCTTCTTCCGTACAGTCTCAAGCAAAAATCTCATATCTCTCGCTGCCCGACTTACATTACCACTTGAGTCATTCGTTACTACCATCACAATCATCTCATCCACCCTTTCACCTCTCTTAATTGCCATAGCCACCCTTTCTATTGTTCCTCCTGGCAAACACTCCTCACGCATCCTATCTTGAACACCACGGATCATTGAGTCGCCATACATTATACCTCTTACCATTCCCTCGCTCCTATTGTTTCCATTCTCTCCTCTTCTTTCATTCCCATACCTCTCTCTTCTACTGTTTCCATTCTCTCCTCTTCTAGCACTCCCATACATCTCTCTCATTCCCTCTCTCCTACTGTTTCCATTTTCTCCACTTCTAGCACTTCCATATCCCTCTCTCATTGTCTCTCCTACTACTGTTTCCATCCGCTCGTCTTCTAGCATTCCCATACCTCTCTCTAATTCCATCTCTCCTACCGTTTCCATTCTCTCCTCTTCTAGCACTTCCATATCTCTCTCATTCCGTCTCTCCTACTGTTTCCATCCTCTCTTCTGCTAGCATTCCCATACCTCTCTCATTCCCTCTCTTCTACTGTTTCCATTCTCTCCTCTTCTAGCACCCCCATACCTCTCACTCATACTCCCTAAATTCTCTCTCTCTCTCCTACTCTGATTCGCCTTGCATTTATCTCTTCCATTCTCCTAATCTTATCTTTCATACTTCTGCTCTCATTCACAAGACATTCCACCTCCTCTTTCAACTCATCTATCTCCCTCTGCAGGTCAGTCACTCTTAATCTAAATTCACTCTCCCAAACAAAACCATCTCCTAAACTTCCACAGTCACTCACACCTTCCACACTATCAACTATTATTTTCTCATTCTCTCCTATCATACTACTTGTCTTCCTACATTCATTCCCCGTTCCTGGAGCAACAAAGTCGGATATCGATATATCTAATGTACTTATTTCCTCCAACTGCCAGCATTTTGCGCACATACGCTCTCCACTCTCTTTAACAAAAAAAACCAAAGAGAAACAATTTAGCACTCAAAAACGTAGAAAAACGGGGAAAAAAGCGGACTATTCACCGATTAAAAATCACTTTCTTCTGCACAGCTCAAATTCACCGCCACGTGCTCTGAACAAACAGGTCTCTTCTATTATGATGCAGGATGCATCAAAATAAATACCTGAAGTCTCTATAGCTCAATTGGTAGTACTGGTGTCCTCTGGTTAGAAAGCTCTAGGTTTGAATTCTGTCTAAGATGCCAGTAACCTTTACAAGTTTTTCAACTGAAAGCAGAAATGAAAGAAAAGTTTCAAATGAACGATGATTACATTATGAATAAAACTGGCATTAGGCCCAATATCAAAAATGAAAATATTCAACTCAGCTCTCTACTTTATGCAGAAGATGTTGTTGTATTCCAACACAAGTCTGCAGGATTGCCTAACTAAACTGAATAACAGATATAATAAATTCAATACGAAAAATCAAAAACAAAGACAATGAAAATAGGTAGGAACACTGAAAACATCAACTGCATTCTGAATGGAGAATCTATAGAATGAGTAAAACATTTTGGCTATTTAAGAATAATTTTTTAGTGCAGATGGCAAATTAAATATGGAAACAAACAGAATTAGCAAAACTGGTATGGTAAGTCAATTAAATAAATTTATACCGAATAAAAGGGAAATTAGTCAAAGCACTAAACAAGCTGTATACAAGAACAGTGTTCAAACCAATTTTAACTTATGCATGTAAGCTCTGGGTTAGAAATAAAAGACTTGTGTTGACCACTGGTATCAGTGTTCTAAGAAAAATTAGTGAACAAATGGTAACAATGGTAGAAATATATGTAACACAAGGATATTAGGAAGAATTCATTGTTAGCATTTAGCCATCTGTGAGTAGAGTTACAAATCTAAAGTGGTGTGGTTATTTAAACAGAATGGGAATGAAAAGGTTAGCAAAACAAGTTTTTTTTTCGTTGTTATTTTTTTTGCCAGGTGGGGAAAAGACCCAGAGTCAGACCAAGATCTAGGTAGATAATACATTCAGAAGTGCCTCAGAAGTCCAAAATATAAGATCAAATAATAATGCAATCTTGACAGATAACAGATTAATTTGTAGGAAAATTAGAATAGGAAGTTGGTAACAATGTAAACTTTTCACATAATACTACCATAATATTCTATATTTCCACATACCTGAAGGTACATAGAAGGAATCTGATGATTTTATTATTACACGCAGCTCCAAGGAGTCTTAGACTCATCGAGGGAGGCCCAATATCATGTCAAGAACAACTATTCAACATTCACACAGTATCTATCATACTTCTCCTTGAAATCATTTAGTCATGGCACCCACAACAGACTCTGGCAGCTTATTCCACTCATTCACCACTCTCCAAGTAAAAAACCTAGCTCTAACACCCTTGCTAACCACACTCTTACCAAGCTTCCATGGATGGCCCCTAGTCCTCCCACTACCAGTCCTATTCTCAAAAATATCTTCTGAATTAATCTTATAGAAACCCTTCAGCAATTTGAATGTCTCAATCATATCACCCCTTTTCCACCTATCAACCAATTTCTGCAGCCCACAAATCTTCAACCTGTTCTCATAAGGTTCATTCCATACTCCTGCTATTATCTTCGTCACTCATCTCTGGATCCTCTCCACCTCCTCCCCATCGGGAAGAAACCCTGGTGCCCATATCTGGGCACAGTAGTCTAGATGGGGTGTTATCAAGTCTCGATACAGAGGAACAATAACCTGTTTGTCTCTGCTCATCTTTGTCTCATCAAATCTCTTGTTTTTCAGCAATCAAGTGATTTGATGAGCTGATTTTGTCACTTTTGCGATATGTGTCTCCTAAACTTCAACTCCCTATCCACCAACACTCCTAAATCCCTGGCCTTGTTAGGGATTTAGGAGTGTTGGTGGATAGGGAGTTGAAGTTTAGGAGACGTCTCCTCGAGTACAGTTCCACCAATGTGACATACTGCTGCTAATCTTTTCACCCCAAAATGCAAAACCTTACATTTTTCCACATTAAATTGACATCCATTCTCCCTAGCCCAGTCCTCCAAACTATCCAAACCATCCTGCAAAATTTTGACATCCTGAGCATTCACTATTGCTCTACCTAACTTTGCATCATCTGCAAATAGATGCATAGTTCCTCTCAGATCCTTTCCTATATCGTTAATGAACAAATTAAACAGTAGATGTCCAAGAACAGAACCCTGCAGCACACCGCTAGTCACAAGCCGTCTTTTGGACTCTACTCCTGAATAAACCACTCTCTGATATCTCTCCATCAACCACCATCCCATCCATCTCACTAACCCTATATCCATTCTCATATGCTGCAGTTTACTGATTAGAATTCCATGTGGTATCCTATCAAAGGCTTTAGCAAGGTCCAGTAGAATCACTGTAAACCCTGTTACCTTTATCCAGTTCAGTCGTCACTGTGTTATAGAATGTGAGCAAGTTACTGAGGCATGATCTACCCTTCACAAAACCATGCTGTCCCCCATAGAGTATCCCATTTTCATCTATCCAATCTTGTATTTTCCTCTTGACTATTTTTTCCAAGACCTTGACAGCAATTCCTGATATGCTGATCGGCCGGTAATTTTCAACAGCAGTCTTGGAACCTGCTTTATGCAGTGGAACTATTTTCCCCTCTTTCCACCCAGACCCGAGACTCAAATGAAACAAAATGGTCAAAGGCACTGACAATTCTTTAGCCGCTTCTTGTACGACACGAGCTGGTATACCATCCAATCCCGCAGATGAGTTGACATTGAGGTTTTGTAATAGACTATTCACCTCCACTTCATTCACCACAATTCCCATATAAGCTATTTGTTCTTCCATTTCTGTAATGTCACCACATGGATGATATACTCTTGCAAAGTGCTCACTCAGTAATTCTACTATATCAACTGATTCGGTTACCTCCCTACCATTGGCATTCTTTAAAATCAATCTGTCGTATACGTTTTTTCTTTTACTTGCAATATATCAAAAAAACTGTTTGGGATTCTCTTTAGCCCGCATAGCTAATGTTCTTTCATAATCCGATTTTGCTTTTCTTACCACACTTGTTACCATTCTGGCCTGGGCTTTATACCATTCATGTGCCTGCAGGTCACCTTTCTCCTTAAATTCCCTCCACAGTTGTTTCTTTTTTTCAGCTCAAGCTTAATGGTGTTATTCATCCATTTAATCCCTACTTGATTTATTATTCGGACTCTATGATTGTGGTAAATCAATTTCATGTGGAAGAAGCAGGATCCCCAAAACACAGACTTGTAATCATGTAAAGCAGACAGAATGGTAGAAAACACATACAACTGACAAAACAGATTATGAAAGATTAACTATCTGATTAAGTTTACATGAAACCAAGCAACCTGGCTATAACAAGACACCAAGCATAACACATTAAGATGAATCATTTCTGTTAATATAATATTAACAAAGTAAAAATATAGTTCTAATAAAATTCTTTTGCTAAATATTAAGTTCTTTGGTTTTCTTTAACCATTTTTAAACAATATCTCATGTTAGAATGAGTCCTAGCAAAACAAATAAACTTCAATAAGATTTGAAATTATGATAGTACAACTATTTTTTAATAGCCTCTCACATATGAAAATTACATAACAGTAAACAGAATTGTTAAATTTGTTTATGGAAAAGTACATTAGGCAATATTGCATATATATGTTTTGACCTCCTACAGTGAGTCTTTTTACAATTTCACAGAGGCCTAGAAAATAATATTAATACTGGCAGGTTTTACAGATGCTAGTTTTTGAACCAAAAGAAACACCAAAGCAGATGTCTGTTTTTATGTAATTTTCCTATTAAACCCAATGTTTTTGGTAAACTATTCCACAACTATACCAGCTTTTAACCATAGTAAATAATACATTCTATATACATCACACTTTGTAAAAGCATATTTCATTTTTAAATGTTTTCTGGATAATTAGTAAAAAATATAACAACTTGCATCTAGAATACTTACCATATTTCCTACTGGAAGTGTAACTTGTCAAGTCTAAATAGATGAAATAAAAAAGAAAGCATATATATATAAAAAAATCAGTTTCTCATATAAAATTTTTTCTATTAATATCAAGTAAACATTGAATTATGATTAGGATCATGAATTCATTAAAGAAAGACAGGTTATTTATATGTATGGTCATTTTTTTTTTCTATCTTGAAAGCAAATCATTTTTGTTCATTATAGAAAATTTATGGAGATTAATATTATGTTAGAAGTAATAACTAATTTCTCAGCATTTCAACCTTCATCATCTGGTGTTCAGACAGCCCTTAACTTACCCAGATCTAACGTAAGGTGATCCAAAGATACAATGTTAGGAAATTATACTTTACGCCAATCAAGGATCACAGACAATCTAAGCAGAACTTTCATTGAAACTGCTCATTTCAGATACTGCATGTAAAAAATCTACTCCTCACACCCTTCTTCACCACACTTTTACATAACTTCCAAGAATATCTCTGGTTCTTCCCCTCTCACCTTCTACACTTTTTATAATCCCATCTGGATTAATCTGATAAAATCCTCTCACTAACTTAAACGTCTCTATCATATCACCTCTCTTCCTCCTATCCACCAAACTCTGAAATCCACATTTCTTCAACCTCTCTCCATAGCCAGCATTCCAAAGTCCCAATATTGTCTTAGTCACTCGTCTCTGGACCCTCTCCAATGTCTCAACATCACATGAAAATCAGGTGACCAGATCTGAGCACAATAGTCCAAGTGTGGTCGGACCAGTGCCTTATACAGTGGCACAGCTATTTCCTTATCCTTATGTGTTAGAGTACTTCTTATCATAGCAGCACTACGATGTGCAGCCTTTGCAACACTAGCAATATGTCCTCTAAACTTCAGTCTACTGTCAACCATTGCTCCCAAATCTCTAATCTCATCCCACTTCCTGTAGTACGGCACTGACGATATAGTACACAGCGTTATATTTCTGCACTCCGAAATGCAACACCTTGCACTTATTGATATGAAAACTACAACCCCACTCTTTTATCCAAGTAAGAAGTCATTAATTCAAATCTTCCTGAAGGGATTCAGCATCAGCAGTGCTACTTATAATTCTTCCCAACTTTGCATCATCAGCAAATAACTGAAGATCCCAGTCAGTCCACATGATATATCATTTACAAACAAATTAAACAGCAGGGCCCAAGCACAGATCCACTAGTTGCCTTCCTTTTTTGAGACACTGCTCCATCATACAGAACCTGGTGGTATCGTTCAGAGAGCCAATCTCTGATCCATCTAAAAATGTGGCGGTCGAGTTTAGCTAGTCTAGAAAACGTGTTTTTAAAGTTAAATATAGTGTGGCTTTTTGTCACAAATTATGCTGCAATTGTGCATCGGTTAGAAACAAGTGTCCTTCAGTGGTATTATTGTTTAGAACTGTGTTGTATATATGGTGTTTTCACTGCCGTTTGTTTCACTATAACAACGTGTAAAGATGGCGTCCAACAAGAAACGTACGTCAGCGGCGCGCAGGACTTCTACTACTACACGAAAGGCTGGCTCAGCGTTAGATTTTTTGCAATGGATGCGGTGCGGAAACTGCTACATGTATGCACCGAAAAATGCGAAGGATCTGTGGTCGGTCTGGCAAAATGAGAAGAAAGAAAATGTCGACGTATGTGAGAAGTGTCGGGATAGGCTGGAGCGTTTAGGAATGGAAGCAGACATCGGGACTGTAGCGGAAGAACTTCGGCGGGAGTTTATGAAAATGAAAAATGACCTTCATCTTCTTCATGAGGAAGTGGAAGTGATCGGTAAGGAGATTCTGGAAGTTAAAGCTGAGTTTAATGTGTTAAACAGAGAAATTAGGACTATAGAGATTACTTTAGCTGAAGTAACTAGAACAGGATTACATATGGGTGAGTCTTTGAATGATTCAGTAATAAATAGTATGGGAGTGATTGGGAGTCAACATAATAAAACCACAAGTGGCCTAGAAGAAATGAGATGTAGTGAGAGTGGGGGGGTAAGTAATAGAGAGTTGAGTAATGAAGCTGGGAGAGTCATGCTGAATAGTGTAGAGAATGAGTCCATGAGTGTGGACTTGAATGAAGTTAAGAGTGGTAAAATATATGGTGATTCTATGATTAAGGGTATGGAGAGTGGTATGCATGAGGAGTGCTGGGCTGATGGGACAATAGAAAGAGTGGCTTTAGCGATAAAGAGAGGGCATGAAACAGACAAGATGATAGTTATGGTGGGTACGAATGACCTGAGAGGTAGTATAAATCGGGTAGGAAAAGATTTAAGAACATTATTAGATATTGTGAAGAGGAAAAGTGTCAATGGGAGAATAGTGTGCGTGCTGCCTCATTTTGACAATTACGAGTTAAGTAGACGAGCAATGATAATGAATGATATGATTGCAAGAATGTGCAGAAAAAGAGGTCTGGAGTTTGTTGATGTTTGGAGTGTGTTTGAAGGAAAAAGGCAGTTGTATGCTAGAGATGGACTGCATCTTAACATGGAAGGACATAAGCGATTGAAGGAGTTATTGTTTTCTGAACAGGTTGAAGTTATTGGGCAGGGAAACTAATATTGAAAAGGTTGAGTGTAAGAGAGAGAAACTTTAGCACTGATTGTGTATTTATTGATCCTTATAGGCAGAATAAATTGCAGAAGAGAGGGGATAAAAAATCGGCATAGGACTACGGTAGTTAGTGACTTATATATCAGTTCTAAAGCCGGTACAAGATCTAGAGGGAATCTGCAATTTTTGTATACCAATGCTAGAAGCATTCGAAATAAGAGAGAAGAATTTTTGGCATTAGTCAGTGAAATCTCACCAAAAGTTGTAGGCATTAGTGAAACTTGGCTGTCAGCAGAAGATGTGGTCACTGGAATTGAATGTGAAGGGTACAGTATTTTCAGGGAGGATAGAGAAGATAGAACAGGAGGAGGAGTACTGTTGATGATAGCCGATGTGTTGCAGCCAAAGAAAGTAGTATATCATGATGATAGACATGTGAATGAGAGTTCATTTGAGGCAGTCTGGTGCGAAATAGTGACCAACGCAACCAAATATAGAGTTGGATGCTGCTATAGGCCAGGGAGTACGGGGGAAGATATTGAATTCATGCATCAGCAACTTAGTGCAATGAGTGAAGGCTTAGTGATTATTATGGGGGATTTTAATTATGGTGATATCAATTGGAAGGAGGAAATATCACGTAGCAAAAAGGAAATGGAGTTCATACATCTTCTACGAGATAATTACTTGAAACAGCACGTAACTGAAGGGACACGTGGTGTGAGAGTGTTGGACCTGGTTATTGGTTCAGAGGTTATATGCATAAGTAAGGTGTCCTCGTTACCTCCAGTTGGTGAAAGCGATCATGTGGTATTGACTTGGGAGGTTGCAAAATCTGTGGATTTTTCTATTAAGAAGGGGTATGTACTGAACTACAGGTTAGGCAATTATAACAAGCTTCGGAGTGAGCTTGCAGCCATCCCATGGCAAAACATATTGCAAGGGAAAGATGTTAGCAGTGCTTGGGATAAAATCAGCGGGTATCTGAGGAAAGCAATATCAGATTGTGTCCCTATGGTCAGGAGGTCAAACAAGGCAGGCATTAGATGGATGAGCAGTAGTATCAAGCTTGAACTGCAAAAAAAGAAAATGTTATGGAGAATTTACAAGGAGAAGGGCGATCAGGACACCCATGAGCAGTACAAGGCTCAAGCTAGGAAGGTCACCAGCATAGTAAGAAAAGCTAAATCAGATTATGAGAAGACCTTAGCCAAAGAGATCAAGGGTAATCCCAAAGAGTTCTTCCGCTATGTGGCAAGTAAGAGGAAGAATGACTTCGGAAGGATAACCTTAGTGGGTGCTGATGGTATTGAGGTGACAAAATCAGATGTAATAGTTGAGTTACTGAGTGATCACTTCTCAAAAGTCTATCACCCAAGTGAGGATATCTCTATACCTATAGCAATACCTAATGTGAGAATTGAAGCTAAAGAATCAGAGGTATTAAATATATTGCAAAACTTAAATGCAAACACTGCGGTAGGCTTAGATGGGATATCAGCTCGGGTGTTGCGTGAATGTGCAAATGAATTGTCAACCCCTCTTACCTGGATATTTAATTTAAGTTTGAACTCTGGTATGGTCCCTAGGGAGTGGAAGTTAGGCAAAGTGGTTCCTTTGCATAAGGGTGGCTCTAAAACTGCGGTATTGAATTACAGACCAATCACCATCTCAGGAGTAGTGGTAAAAGTATTGGAAAAGTTGGTTAAAGACAAAATTCAAGAATGGGTGGATCAGGATATGATACTCTATAGAGGCCAACATGGTTTTGTTAAAGGTAGATCCTGCCTTAGCAATCTATTAACTATTCATAATAGAATAACATCCAAGTTGGACAAAGGAACTGGCTACACAGTGGTACTTCTGGATTTTGCTAAGGCTTTTGACAGGATACCCCATAGAACACTGTTACGCAAATTGGAGCAGATGGGAATGGATATTAAATTGGTGATATGGATAGGAGAATGGCTCAGGGAGAGATACCATAAGGTGGTGTATGGAGGAGCCGAGTCCAGAATGAGGCAGGTGACCAGTGGTGTACCTCAGGGCTCTGTGCTTGGGCCAATGTTGTTTAATTTGTATATAAATGATATAGGAAACGGCTTAAAGGGAGATATTCAGTTGTTTGCTGATGATGCAAAGTTGTGTAGTGCAATAAAAAATCAAGCTGATGTTGAAAGTTTGCAGGAGGATTTAAATAAGCTGGTAAAATGGGCAAAAGAAAATGGATGTCAGTTCAATGTGGAAAAGTGTAAAGTCATGCATTTTGGGATTAAAAGATTACCAGCTGTGTACTACATCGATGGAAAGGTACTCCAAGAGATTGATGAGGCTAGGGACTTAGGGGTATTGGTAGATAGGGAGATGAAGTTCAGAGGACACATTGCTAAGGTGTCCAAGATTGCACATAGGATTACTTGGTTGTTGAGGAACACACTGACATCCAGAGATAAAGAGGTTATTATTCCCCTTTATAAAGCATTGATACTTCCACATTTGGATTACTGTGCTCAGGTCTGGTCACCTGGATTCCTTGGAGATCAGGAGGCTGTGGAGAGGGTTCAGAGAAGAGTGACCAAGTTGGTGAGTGATATAAAAAATACTCCCTACATTGATAGATTGAGAGCTTGTGGATTGCAGAGATTGGTTGATAGGCGAAGAAGAGGTGATATGATAGAAACATTCAAATTACTAAAAGGTTTTTATAGGATTGATGCAGGGGAAATGTTTCAGCTGTGTGATAGTGATGGAAGAACAAGAGGTCATCTCTGGAAATTAAAGAAGAGTGTGGTTAACAAAGGTGTCAGAACAAGGTTTTTTGCCTGGAGGGTGGTGAATGAGTGGAATTCATTGCCTGACTTAGTTGTGAGCTCTTCGTCTGTAAATGAATTCAAGAAGAGATATGACAGATATTGTTTTGCTAGTTTGGGTCTCCTGCGATGAGTCTACTGACTCCATGGAGATACCCGTAATAATAATAATAATAATAATAATAATAATAATATACTATCTATTCCCATCCTCTGCAGCTTGTACACCTACTTATCATGTGGTAATCTATCAAACACTTTTGCAAAATCCAAGAATCACTATATATGAGACTCCCTTATCTAACACACTTGTCACCTTATCATAAAATGCAAGTAAATTACTAAAACTGGACCTAGCCTTTACAAATCCATGCTGACCATCATAAAGAATGCCATGTCCATCAACCCAATCCTGTATTCTATTCCTTACCAATCTCTCCAACACCTTGACCACGACTGCAATTATACAGACTTGCCAATAGTTTGAGACTTCTGTCTTAGAACCATGCTTGTGGAGTGGTACTATTTTGCCTTCTTTCCACTCCTTAGGAACCCTACCAACTGCAAGACTTGCATTAAATAGCAAAGTCAGGGGCATAGCCAACTGTGGTGCACATTCCTTAAGGATACGTGGTGATATGTCATCAATTCCCAAAACCTTATTCACATCTTATTCAGAGGGATGATACATCCCTGTTTCTTTCACTTCCAATTCTCCTAATACTTGGCTCTCTTCTATATATTCCACCACATCATTTACACCAGTATGATATACGCTGATAAAGTGCTCATTCAATAATTTCACAATATCGTTTGTAGCTATTAGTCTGCTGCCATGACTATCCACCATTGTTAATCTGCTATAATTATTCTTCCTCTTGCTTGCCATGTAGCGGAAAAATTTTTGAGTTAACCTTGGCCTGACCAGCAAATCTCCTCTCATACTGCACCTTTGCTTTCTTTACCATGCTCATCACCTTTCCAGTCTGCGCTTTATACTCTTCATGGATCTGATCACCACCAACTGTCTTGTACCTCTTCCATAACATTTTCTTTTCCAGCACAGCTTGTTTGTTTCTCACTCATTTCACTCCTACTTTATTTACTCACTTAACCCTTGGTATGTAGTCATACATTGACTTTGTCAGATACTGCCTTGTGAGTTTACATGCATTGTCAACATCTTTTCCACTCAGCTCATCTACCCAACATACTGATGCTAACTGACTACAGAGCTTCCTATAACCACCTACTTTATACTTCCACATGTATCCATTTTTGGCAGTGACCTTTTCTTGTTTCATCACTTCCCAAACAAGTACCTCATGATCACTCTCACAACCGGCAGCAGTGTCAACACTTCATAATAACTATATATTATGAAGTTATCACCAAATCCAAAACATTAAAGCCTCTAGGTACTTCAATCACATGCTGCTTAAGATACTTATCTCTCAGAAATTCCACAAACTTGCTTGTTCCCATACACTATCTCCTCCTTCCAGTCTATATTGTCCAATCAATGATAGACTCGTGTTTGATGTCCACTGTTATAGCTATTCAGTTAATGAATAGCTATTGGTATACTCATATCTGTATTGTAGTTGGATGAGGGGAATAAAAAGATCCAGGACTTTTGATTTTGAGATGAAACTGAATATCATTAAGAATTACAAAAGTGATTAAGGCACTGCAAGCTTATCATGCAACTTCAAACTAGATACATTGAATGTGAATATAATGATTAAGGATTAACTTGCATTAAAATTATCTGAATCACTGAAATCCACTATTATAAATGTTTTACAAATGTAAAAGAAGGATAGAAGAAGGAGAGGTGATATGACTGACACTTTTAAACTGATGAGAGGTAGTTACAGGGTTAACACTGGGAAGTTTCTTTCGCTTTGTGGTACAGTGGAAAGGAGCGATGATAAGGGGGGGGGGGCATCCCTGGAAGTTACAAAAGGAAGCTGTGAGCAAGAGGATGAGGAGTGGTTTCTTTGCATGGAGTGGTGAGAGCAAGAATGGTCAATGAGTTCAAGGAGTGGTATGATAGACTTTGTGTTTCCTAGGAAAGACCCCCCCCCCCACGATGAGTCTTTTGACTTTGACTCCATGGAGGCCTGAATAATAATAATGCATTTTTGGAAATTATGGAGACAACTACCGTGTTTGAATAAAAACTTTAGTTTAATATTACTAAAATTTTGCAATTCGACGTTTTGACCTTTATGTCAAGGTCATCTTCTGGAGCGTACAAATATACACAAGAAACAAGCTATACTACAATCATACTGGTTCGTTAAAGACACTGACTAACCGCTACCACAATTGTTGTCCTGACCTCTGGTGGGAAAAAAAAAAAAAATTCTACATCAACGCTAGAGTCCTATTATTTGTGTTGTCTACTATATACATATATTAACATCATTCCATCCAGTTGGAGTGGAATGGTTTCTAATACTAGCGGATTGGCTAGAGTACTGACTTATGTTGAATCTTTCATATTAGGTTGGCTGAATGTGTGCCATCCAGATCCTTGGAATTTTCATACCATCTTTATTGTTGATATTTGGGTGGTTTATCAGGATTTCGCAGGATTCTTTAAATTTTCTTTCATACCATGTTTTTGTGCGGTGTAAGGAGTAGGTGCTTTCCAGTTGATTTGGTGTAAGGTGTTAAGTGCATGGTCTGAGAGGCCTGCTTCACCATAATAGTTATATTTAATGTGTGTAATGTGTTCTTTCTTGCGTATAGGGATTGTCCGTCCTGTTTCACCAATGTACGGTAAGTTACAGGTGCAGCGGATGCAATAGACTCCAGGATGTGCTAATGGGAGGAGAGGATTCTTAGAGGAGCTGAATATGGTTTTAAGTTTAGTGGGTGGTTTAAATGTGGCATTGAGGTTATAATGTTGTAGGATTCTGTTGACTTTTTTCTGACGTTATAACCTCAATGCCACATTTAAACCACCCACTAAACTTAAAACCATATTCAGCTCCTCTAAGGATCCTCTCCTCCCATTAGCACATCCTGGAGTCTATTGCATCCGCTGCACCTGTAACTTACCGTACATTGGTGAAACAGGACGGACAATCCCTATACGCAAGAAAGAACACATTAGACACATTAAATATAACCATAATGGTGAAGCAGGCCTCTCAGACCATGCACTTAACACCTTACACCAAATCAACTGGAAAAGCACCTACTCCTTACACTGCACAAAAACATGGTACGAAAGAAAATTTAAAGAATCCTGCGAAATCCTGATAAACCACCCAAATATCAACAATAAAGATGGTATGAAAATTCCAAGGATCTGGATGGCACACATTCAGCCAACCTAATATGAAAGATTTAACATAAGTCAGGACTCTAGCCAATCTGCTAGTATTAGAAACCATTCCACTCCAACTGGATGGAATGATGTTAATATATGTATATAGTAGACAACACAAATAATAGGACTCTAGCATTGATGTAGAATTTTTTTTTTTTCCCACCAGAGGTCAGGCCAACAATTGTGGTAGCGGTTAGTCAGTGTCTTTAACGAACCAGTATGATTGTAGTATAGCTTGTTTCTTGTGTATATTTGTATGCTCCAGAAGATGACCTTGACATAAAGGTCGGAATGTCGAATTGTAAAATTTTAGTAATATTAAACTAAAGTTTTTATTCAAACACGGTAGTTGTCTCCATAATTTCCAAAAATGCATTCGGATCACCGTGCAAGCCTAAAAGAAAGGAATAATAATAATGTTTTTAACTGATTTGAAATTTTTTTTTTTTATTATTATGTGCGGTATCTCCATGGAGTCCAGAGGCTCATCATGGAAGACCCACAATAACTATTATACACACAAAATCTATTGTACCTATCCTTTAAAACTAATTTACTAACAAAGCAATCAACTAATTCTGGCAATCCATTCTACTCATTGACCACTCTCCATGCAAAAATTCTAGTTCACAGACAATTTATGATTTTCTTAATTTATTCATGCTGTTTACTATGAACAATTTATTCAGAAATTTCCTTTATTAGCACTTGACATTACATTATAAACATTTCTAGCACATAAAGTAAACTTCTATTGGGTACATCAGCTTCAGAGGCTGAACTGGCTTCCAAAATACAATCCATCCATAAGTTATGGACTTCCCTTACACACACACACACACACACAAGCAGAGCGGGGGGGGGGGGGAACATTACAATTCAAACAGTATGCCAAAGTATCATTAATTTCGTCAACTGTTACTACTGGCACCTGACTTCTCGGTGAAAAAAAAGTATAATAAATTAACTGATAAATACTGTAGCTATTAACGATAGTAAATATGGCTTTTCTGATTATGCCTTGGATACTCTACGCAGAACTGACTAAAAAGGGACCTGTTCCTTACATCACACCGAAATCTGGGTTTGAGCGTAAATTTAAAGCCTGTGAAATTTTAATCAGCTATCCTAATCTCAACAATATGGATGGCAAATACTACAGGACTTTAATCATAATTTGTTAATAATAACTCAGCTGCTGTTTTAAATAGTGATTAAGTCACCACTAATACTGCATCATCTCTGGCTATGTAAAATAGGACTGTAGGCTTCAACTTGTATTTTTTTTTTTTTTTTTTTTTTTTACCAGTTAGTGATACTTTGGGCATAATTATTTGAATTGTAACATAATTTGTGCATGCGCATGCAGACACACACTCTCTCTCCAGATGACCTTAATTGAAGGTCAAAATGTTGAGACATTAAAGTTATTACTCTTAACAGGGTAGTAGTCTACATAACTTTATGATAATGAATATGGATCACCACATAACATTAAACGAAAATCATTTCCACTGATTTGGTGCAAGTCCTTTCTCATGGTGTTTTATTTAAGCAGTTTTAATAAAGGAAAAAGTTTGGGGGATGAAGACATTCTCAAGGTATCAACGGTCACATGACAATAGTGTATAGGACTAAATCAGAAGTCAAAAACACTGATGTTCTAGTCACTCCAATGTGGAATATGTTAAATTCTAGAAAAGTAAAATGTCTGTAGAAACTAAATCCTTGCCTGAACCTTCTTGTAAGCAGTAGTACTGCTTATAGCATCCAGACTTAGACAATTCAACCATAAGACTGGAAAAAAATTATCTTATTTAAAATGATATTACAACACCAAACAAAATAAATGATAAAAAAGATGTTTTATAACTGGCTGGATTTCAAACCAGCATCTTCAGAGCATGTTACAGTTAACATGCAACAAGTGAAACAATTCAAATTGTAATGGACAAAAGATCTAAAGTCCTAATTTGACACCCTCTAATGCTGTAAAAAAAAAGAAGTATTACTGTATGCAACCATACTTGTTCAGGTTAAGAGAATGCTTCATAGCCATGACTGACTCTAAAAATAATCTTTCTGACCTGTAACAACTTCTATATAGCACAGCGGTTTTCCTTCATCTAATCCTGTGCACATGGGAGTCCATAACATGGTCTGTCAGTCCAGACTTGGTAGTGACCGTATTTTTTATAATGGTAGCAAATTCATTTTTTATATTATTTAAATTAAGGGGATATTAAATGCCACATTATTTTAAAACCGAATAAGAAACTCAAAGATCGGAATCAAAGAGTTTAAACGTATAGAGTAAAGAGTTTAAACAAATCTATAAACGTATCGGTGACTACTAGCGTAAGCTAAAGCACTTAGTTCAAGTATGTAGTACAAGCTAGGGCAACTCATTGCAAAGGTGGAGAAAGTTCTGATCGCTATTCTTAGTATTTTCCATAATGTAAACCCATCTCCTAGGAGACGTATGATGTTATGCATTATGGTGGGAGGTAATTACCCAGACCGGTTTCAATCTTTATTGAGATCTCATCAGTGAGTAGCTAGACCAAAGTATAATACTAAGGGTATAGCAAAAATAACTTATATAGTTTGTACTACGTACTTGAACTATGTGCTTTAGCTTACGCTAGTAGTTGGCGATACATTTATAGTTACTATATTCGGCATGAAACTCTTTGATTCCGATCTTTGAGTTTCTTATTCGGTTTTAAAACAATGTGGGATTAAATATCCCCTTAATTTAAATAATGTTTTACATTGCCAAAATGAAACCTATTGGCTCTTTACTTTAAATAATTTATGGGTGCACCTTTTTGACAACTCGTATAGTAGAGTATATAAGTTCTTTTCGCTTAGTATTATACTTTGGTCTAGCTACTCACTGATGAGATCTCAATAAAGATCGAAACCGATCTGGGTAATGACCTCCCACCATAATGTATAACATCATACATCTCCTAGGAGATGGGTTTACATTATGGAAAATACTAAGAATAGCGATCAGAACTTTCTCCACCTTTGCAATGAGTTGCCCTAGTTTGTACTACGTACTTTAGCTTACGCTAGTAGTCGCCGATACATTTATAGTTACTATATTCAGCATGAAACTCTTTGATTCCGATCTTTGAGTTTCTTATTCGGTTTTAAAACAATGTGGGATTTAATATCCCCTTAATTTAAATAATGTTTTACATTGCCGAAATGAAGCCTATTGGCTCTTTACTTTAAATAAAGCATTTTTTATATTCTCCAAGGCAGATGTTAACAGATCTTCTTGTCTGTCTGTCCACAGTAGGCCAAGTCAGTCACATGGAACCTTATACACTCCAGGATATGCTAGGGAATGGAGTTTATCCTTAGGAAAGTAGATCAGTGTTGCTAATTTAACACGTGGTTGTTTGAATGTGGTGTGAAAGTAATATTTTATTAGTACTTTGGCTATCTTTTCAGGTGTACCTTGGACATATGGAATAGAAATAGCAGTATTTTGTTCTTGTATGTATGGGGGGGGGAGTAGGAAGGTCATGTAGTATTTATTTATTTTTTTTTTTGCCTTGAAAGTTTTCTCACTTGGTTATATTATAAATTAAAGATGCCAAGAAATTATATTCTTGGTTTCATCCTTTATCCAAGTGTAAGTAAACAAAGTTTGTGTGTGAAATCACTTCATGACTGGGTTACTTGTATATAGAGGGTAATGATTTCACATCACCTACTTTAGTATCCCATAATGCAAAGCACATATACTTACAGACATGTATAATGTCGGTAAGTATAATGCTATGCATTATGGAAAGGCACTACCTAGACCAGTTTCGACCTTTATTGAGATCTCATCAGTGGGAGCTAGACCCAGACATGATACCAAGGTTGAAGTCATATTTCCATATACAAGTAGCCAAAAGGTGCCACACCTTATTACTAAAATACTCTGGATTAAAGAAAGTTTGTTCAAAGAGGCTAATGAGGTCATTAGCCTCTATAGAACAAACGTGAAGTGACTTCATGCGTGAAGTGACTTCATGCACAAAGTTTATTTACTTAATCTTGGATAAAGGATGAAACCAAGAATATAATTTTTGGCATCTTTAATTTATAGTATAACCAAATTGATTTTCTTCCTGGAAATGCTAATTTTTCAAACTCCAACTCTCCTAGTAGTAAAGCCAACTTCCACAAATATCCTCATTCCTAACTATGACTTTCCTTTTCAATTAATCTGATCTGGCAAACAGAGATAGCAAGATATTGCTATCACAAATGATCATACATATATCTATCAGAAAACGCAACCACTTTCAACCACTCTTTGTCCTTACCAGCGACCTAAGTATGCTGTGGATGCTGTTTATCCTCTAGGCTCTTTAGACTACATCTAGTGTTGACTTCTTTTTCATCAAGATCAAAACTTACACAGCCATTCTTGTCCATGTGTCGTTTGGCATTTATAACAATAACAACTGAGATGACCTTAGTATCTGTACTCATTTCCTTGGATTGAATATTTGTTTTCAAGTCTTCTCCAGACATTTGCAAGAAATATGCATTCCTAAAACAAATCTTATTGGTATGGAAATATTCATTTCCTATTCCACTTTAAATTGTTTTCCCCTTATCTAAGTCATTCTCCAAGAAGAGCGCTAAGGCCGTAAAAGAGAAGGATCAGATTATCAGAAATAGTTTTCTCTGAAATCTCATTCTTCGTTTTCTATTTACACCAGTCAGAAAACTCTCGTTCAGATATTATTATTATGTGACACCTCCAGGGAGTCCAAAGGCTCATCGAGGGATACATCTAACTAATTCTGAATGAGCTAAAAGAAGGAAACTTTTATAAACATATATAAATAACAGTTATGCTTTCTGGTCTCTTGCCAAAACTTGTTCAACACACTGCTTCTACCTATTTTGCATTAAGATCGTTAGACTATATTCTTATACAAAGAAAAAAGTCAATCACCAGGCTTCTTACGTTTACTCAAATTCTAACAAAGACTATCCTTGGTAAATAGTCCTTTTACCATTCCAAGAAGACATTTTGGTTCAGTTTAAGCAAGATTCTTCTTATCTCTTTCTGACATAAATTCAAAGTGGTCATTAAATGTTCTAACAGGATACCACCAAACATTTTCCTGGTATTTCTCCAATTATTCTGAAAGTTTCTGTATCAAAAACACTTCTTATTGTATGTAGTTTCATGATTCAATTCTTTTTAAAGCAATGGAGAAAACATTTCTACTCAATAATGAATAGCATGATATCCAGAATGTGTCAAAAAGAGAGGATTGGAATATGTGGATATTTAGAAGGTATTTGAGGACAGAAAGGAACTGTATGCAAGAGACTGCTTGCATCTGAATGAGGAAGGATGCAGGCATCTGGAGAGTGTGTTGTTCTCTGAATGAGTTGGTGTGTCAGTGGAGTGAAACTAGAACTATCAGGATAGATGGTAACAGGGGTTGCCTCTTGTGGGAATAGGTGCTTGGGAGAAGGAGGAATACTTCAGATAATGCAGAGTTCAATGGAGTCTCAAGGGAATAATGAGAGGTATAGAAACAGTGACATTTTTATTCTTTATATTAATGCTGGGGGTATACAGAATAAAGGAGATGAATTGGTGGCAGTGATAGTATCAGCCTGTTCAAAGATTATTGGGATATCTGAGATGTGGTTGACAGAAGATGATATAGTAGCAGGGTATATCATCTTTTAACAGGATAGGAAGGAAAAACATAGTGGTGGAGTACTGTTTATGATAAGTGATGACTTATGTCTTCTCAGAGTGGAGGCAATGACACTAATGGTTTTGAAATCATATGGTGTGAGGTAGAGAAGGACAAGACAGGATATGGTGAAGAGGAAACTGCGTGTAATAATAAGGGAATGATTTCTAGAATTCTCGAGGGATAACTATCTTAGGCAACGTTTAGCAAAAGGAACACAAGATTCTGGCATTTTGGATTTGGTCATAGTGTCAGAAGAGCTGATTATAACTGATCATCATCATCATCAAATTCCTGACATGTACCCTTAAGGGGTGTATACAGGATACGATAGTACCACACGAAAAATTTACATCATTACTAACTTCGTATGTACAATTTTCCTCCAAATAAGTCTGTTACTTCTCAAGATTTCAAGATTATCAGATCTTCATCATCATCATCAAATTCCTGCCATGTACCCTCAAGGGGTGTACAGGATATGACAGTACTACATGAAAAAATTACATCATTACTAACTTCCTATCTACAATTTTCCTCCAAATCAGTCTGTTACTTGTCAAGACTCCAACATTATCAGATCTTATATTTCTATCGTCTAAGGCACTTTGTACAGTATCAATCCACCTATATCTTGGTCTTCCTCTGGGTCGTTTTCCTGCCAACCTGGCAGAGAACACTTGTTTTGCTAATCTTTCCTCTCCCATTCTATTTAAGTGACCATACCATCTGAGATTAGCTCTGCTAACGCATTCCTGGATGCTGACAATGTCAAGTTCTTTCCTAATATCCTCATTTTTAATATGATATTGCCATTGATGCCATCTCTTCACGCCTCTAATCTTTCTCAGGACTCTCATATCTGTGGTCTCTAGTCTTTGGTCAAGTGTTTTACTTCTGACCCAGCTCTCAGATCCATAAGTTAAAATTGGTTTGAACACTGTCTTGTATACAGCTAATTTAGTGTTCCGACTAATTTCTTTCTTATTCCATATGAATTTATTCAATTGACTTCCCACGATACCAGCTTTGCTGATTCTGTTGTCTATTTCTATATTTAGTTTACCATCTTCAGTAAAAATTGTGCCTAAGTAGCTGAAATGTTTTACTTGTTCCACAGGTTCTCCATTCACAACACAGTAGACATTTTCAATGATTCTGCCTATTTTCATTGTCTTTGTCTTTTTATTGCTGACCTTCATACCATATCTATTACAACAGCTATTCAATTTAGTCAGAGAATCTTGCAGACTTGTAGCGGATTTATTTAGAAGTATAACATCATCTGCATAAAGCAAAGAGCTGACATTAACATCTCCAATTTTGATATCAGGTTTAATACCACATTCCTTCATAATGTGATCCATATAGATAATGAATAACAGAGGGGATAATGTACATCCTTGTCTCACACCAGATTTAACATTAAACCATCTTCCTGTACTTCCTTCAATTCTAACTGCTGACTCACAACTCAAATAAAGACTAAGTATTGCTTGATATAATGCCCCATTGACACCATATAACTGCAGCGTATTGAATAGCTTCTCTCTTGGCACCTTGTCATATGCCTTTTCCAAATCGACAAAACTTAAATACAGATCTTTGTTATATTCCCATGCTTTCTCGACTATTTGTCGTAAAGTGAAGATCTGATCCTGACAGCCTCTATTTGGCCTGAATCCAGCTTGTTCTTCACCAAGCTTTTCTTCCACAATTCTTCTCAACCGTTTCTCAAGTATACTTGCATAGATCTTGCCAGGAACACTCAGTAGGGAAATACCTCTGTAATTCTCACATTCAGTTTTATTTCCCTTTTTATATATGGGTACTATGAGAGCTCTACTCCAATCATCAGGAATTCGTCCCTCTGCCCAGGCTTTCTGAACTACGCAGTGCAGCCACTGTAAGACTCTTATACCACCATACTTCAGCATTTCTGGTCGAATATCATCTACTCCTGCTGCCTTTCCACATTTCAAGCCTTTGATGGCTTTTTCTACTTCAAGTATGGATATGTATTCCTGACTGCATGCCTGGTCAGTGTTTTTTATCACTGTGCTGTCATCACTGCTTGTTTCATTTAGCAGTTTTTCAAAGTAATTACTCCATACTTCAAGGATATCTTTTTCTCCTGTTTTCATTTCACCTTTATCATCTCTAATTCCTTTAAAGCACTCTTTCCTCCATTCCTAAGTTTCTTCAACAACCTCCAGAATATTTTGCCACCTTCTTGATATTTATTTTCTATATTCTTGCCAAAGTCCTCCCATGACTTTTGTTTAGCTAGTTTTACACACTGTTTAGCTTTCTTACATTTGTCTCTGTATTCTGTAAAAGAGTAAAAGCTGATTTATTTGCCAGGAACTTTTGATATGCTTTCTTCTTTTCCTTCACTGCCTCTTTAACTTCCTGTGTCCACCAGGGAGTTCCGATTTTTTTATCCTTGCACACAACCTCACCACATGCCTCTCTGGCAGAATCAATCAATGCTTCCTTCAGAGTTTGCCACTGAATCTCCAAGGTTTGATTCCTGTTCTCAAACTCTTTCATTTTCTTTTCAATAATATTTCTGTATTTTAGTCCACAGTTCACATCTGAGAGCTGCTCAACTTTTATTCGCTTTAAAAGTTTCTTACATGTTATTCTTTTCAATATGAAATTCAATTTTATCCTGCTCAAGACTAAATAGTGATCACTTCCAATTTCAAATCCTCTGTACACTCTGGTGTCCTGCACCAGGGAGTACAGAGGTACTCCCTGGTGCAGAAGTACAAAACATCACTATCAACAATAACATAGTCAATGAGACTTTTCTTATTCCTAGCCTCTTCTCTCCATGTGAATTTGTGCACATTTTTATGTTGGAAAATGGTGTTAGTAATAACCAGTCCATGTCCTGAGCAGAAATCCAACAGATATTTGCCATTATTATTAGCTTTGCTCTTTTCTCCAAATTTTCCCAAAATATTTTTGTATGTCTCACAATCATTTCCTACTCTGCTATTTAGATCCCCAACAAGGACCAACTTTTCCTTTTTCATTGTGTCAGTTGCTTTTTCTAAAGCCTCAAAAAATTCCTCCACTTCAACCTTAGTAGAACCTTCTGTGGGACCATAGGCACAAATAAGTCTCATTGTCCAGTTCCCCATTCTCATATTTGCCCACATTACTCTACTTGAGACTGACTGGTATTCAAGAAGATTAACCTCGTATTTTGTGTTGAATACTATGGCTACTCCTGCTTTTCCTTGATTGTCATTGCCTGCATATAACATTTTGTATTTATTGCTCAGAAAGATCTCACCAGTTTTGGTCTTTTTTGTTTCAGTCACCCCTATTATGTCGATCTGGTACTTATCTAATTCCTCAGCTAGCTCCATTTCTTTGCCATTCAGGCTTCTTACGTTAATAGTACCGATATTTAACTCTGGTGATGTTGAGTTAGAGTTTGTTTTCAGATTTGTTCCAGTAGCTGACTTTTCGCTGTTCGCCCTGGTTCCCTGGCGAAAACAACGGGGGCCTTGTTTAACCGGGTGACGCCCCAGCCGGCATGAAATTTTGTCATGTTGTACCATCATTTTTTATTTTGGTTTAACCAATAAGAATACAATTTGGTTGGCTAAATCCCAAATTGCCAGCCCATCCTCTTTCGTTCAGTATCAAAGTAGATACCTAACAGGGTGCACCACGAGAAGGTGAGGATTGGACATTAGGTCAGAAGCCCTGGTCGGTTCTCCGCATTCCTTTAAAGGCTATGTGGAGGTCTCCTCTCAGTTATACAGCTTTGACCCTTAAGCACCCCTTTGACCCTTAAGCATTATCAGATCTTATATTTCTATAGTCTAAGGCACTTTGTACCATATCAATCCACCTATACCTTGGTCTTCCTCTGGGTCGTTTTCCTGCCAACCTGCAGAGAACACTTGTTTTGCTAATCTTTCCTCTCCCATTCTGCTTAAGTGACCATACCATCTGAGATTAGCTCTGCTAAAGCATTCTGAATGCTGACAATGTCAAGTTCTTTTCTAATATCCTCATTTTTAATATGATATTGCCATTGATACCATCTGTTCACGCTACTAATCCCTCTCAGGACTCTCATATCTGCGGTCTCTAGTCTTTGGTCAAGTGTTTTACTTCTGACCCAGCTCTCAGATCCATAAGTTAAAACTGGTTTGAACACTGTCTTGTATACAACTAATTTAGTGTTCCGACTAATTTCTCTCTTATTCCATATGAATTTATTCAACTGACTTCCTACCATACCAGCTTTGTAGATTCTGTTGTCTATTTCCATATTTAATTTACCATCTTCACTAAAAATTGTGCCTAAGTAACTGAAATGTTTTACTCGTTTAATTGGTTCTCCATTCACAACGCAGTTGACATATTCAACGATTCTACCTATTTTCATTGTCTTTGTCTTTTTATTGCTGACCTTCATACCATATCTATTACAACAGTTATTCAATTTAGTCCAGGAATCTTGCAAACTTAGCGGATTTATTTAGAAGTATAACATTGTCTGCTTAAAGCAAAGAACTGACATTAAGATCTCCAATTCGATATCATATTTAATACCACTTTCCTTCATAATGTGATCCATATAGATAATGTACATCCTTGTCTTACACCAGATTTAACATTACACCATCTTCCTGTACTTCCTTCAATTCTAACTGCTGACTTACAACTCAAATAAAGACTAAGTATTGCTTGATATAATTTTCCATTGAGACCATATAACTGTAGAGTATTGAATAGCTTCTCTCTTGACACTTTGTCATATGACTTTTCCAGATCGACAAAAATTAAATACAGATCTTTGTTATATTCCCATGATTTCTACTATTTGTCGTAAAGTGAAGATCTGATCCTGACAGCCTCTATTTGACCTGAATCTAACTTGTTCTTAACCAAGCTATTCTTCCATATTCTTCTCAACCGTTTCTCAAGTATGCTTGCATATATCTTACCAGGAACACTCAATAGGGAAATACCTCTGAAATTCTCGCATTATTTTATTTTCCTTTTTATATATGGGTACTGTGAGAGCTCTACTCCAATCATTGGGAATTCGTCCCTCTATCCAGGCATTCTGAACTATGCAGTGCAGCCACTGTAAGACTTGTATACCACCGCACTTCAGCATTTCTGGTCGAATATCATCTACTCCTGCTGCCTTTCCACATTTCAAGCCATTGATGGCATTTTCTACTCAAGTATTGATATGTACTCCTGACTGTATGCCTGTTTAGTGTTTTTTTACCACTGTGCTATCACTGCTTGTTTCATTTAGCAATTTTTCGAAGTAATTACTCCATACTTCAAGGATATCTTTTTCTCCTGTTTTCATGTCACCTTTATCATCTCTAATTCCTTTTACAGCGCTCTTCCCTCCATTTCTAAGCTTCTTCAACAACCTCCAAAATATTTTGCCACCTTCTTGATATTTATTTTCTATGTTCTTGTCAAAGTCCTCCCATGACTTTTGTTTAGCTAGTTTTACACAGTGTTTAGCTTTCTTACATTTGTCTCCATATTCTCTAAGAGCACAAGCTGACTTATTTGCCAGGAACTTTTGATATGCTTTCTTCTTTTCCTTCATTGCCTCTTTAACTTCCTGTGTCCACCATGGAGTTCTGATTTTTCTATCCTTGCAGACAACCTCACCACATGCCCCATCGGCTGAATCTCCAAGGTTTGGATCCTGTTCTGAAACTCTTTCATTTGTTCTTCAATAATCTTTATATATCTTAGTCTACAGTTCATATCTGAGAGCTGCTCAACTTTTATTTGCTTTAAAACTTTCTTACACATTCTTCTTTTCAATATGAAATTCAATTTTATCCTGCTCAAGACTAAATAGTGATCACTTCCAATTTCAAATCGTCTGTACACTCTGGTGTCTTGCACCATGGAGAAAACATCACTATCAACAATAGCATAGTCAATGAGACTTTTCTTATTCCTTGCCTCTTCTCTCCGTGTGAATTTGTGCACATTTTTATGTTTGGAACATGGTGTTAGTAATAACCAGTCCATGTTCTGAGCAGAAATCCAAAAGGTATTTGCCATTATTATTAGCTTTGCTTTTTTCTCCAAATTTTCCCAAAATATTTTGTATGTCTCACAATCATTTCCTACTCTGCTATTTAGATTCCCAACAAGGACCAACTTTTCCTCTTTCATCGTGTCAGTTGCTCTTTCTAAAGCATCAAAAAATTCCTCCATTTCTACCTTAGTAGAACCTTCTGTGGGAACGTAGGCACAAATAAGTCTCATTGTCCAATTCCCCATTCTGATATTTGACCACATTACTCTACTTGAGACTGCCTGCCATTCAAGAAGATTAGCCTTGTATTTTGTGTTGAATACTATTTCTACTCCTTTTCCTTGATTGTCATTGCCTGAATATAACATTTTGTATTTATTGCTCAGAAAGATCTCACCAGTTTTTGTCTTTGTTTCAGTCACCCCTATTATATTGATCTGGTACTAATTCCTCAGCTAGCTCCATTTCTTTGCCATTCAGGCTTCTTTTATTGATACTACCGATCTTTAACTCTGGCAATGTTGAGTTGGCATGTGCTTTCAGATTTGTTCCAGTAGCTGACTTTTCGCTGTTCGCCCTGGTTCCCTGGCGAAAACAACGGGCGACGTCCCAGCCGGCATGAAATTTTGTCATGTTGTACCATCATTTTGTATATTGGTTTAAGCCAATAAGAATACAATTTGGTCAGCTAAATCATACCAAATTGCCAGCCCATCTTCATTCGTTCAGTATCCAGGTAGATACCCTACAGGGCGCACCACGAGAAGGTGAAGAATGGACATTAGGTCAGAAGCCCTGGTCGGTTCTCTGCATTCCTTTAAAGGCAATGTGGAGGTCTCCTCTCAGTTATACAGCTTTGACACTTAAGCACCCCTTAAGGGGCAGAGATGGCATCTCTGTCCCTCCAATTAGAGAGAGTGACCATGTGTTTTGATTTGGAAAATGAATAGACATGCAGGGATATCAAAGAGAAGGGAACGTATGTGGAATTATAAGGTGGGTTGATATTTAAGACTATTATAATAGTCTTAGATATCAACTTGGGTCAGTTCCATGGAGGGAGGAATTGGAAGGGCAAGATATCATTAGTGCTTGGAAAATTGTGAAGGAATATTCGATAGCAACAATAGTAAGCTGTATTCCACGAGTGATGAAGAGGACACAATTTGGTGCAAAGTGGATGACATACAATATCAAACAGGAACTGCAGGTAAAAAAGAGGTTATGGAAGAGATATAAGGAGAGGGGTTGAAAGCAGATGCATGAAGAATATAAGACTCAGGCCAGGAAAGTGACTAGAATGGTAAGGACAACGAAACTGGAATAAGAAAAGAGATTGGCCCTAAGATCCAAAGAAAATCCGCAGGGATTTTTTAGCTATGTGGTCAATGGGAGGAGAAATGATTGTGGAAGAATGACATTGCGGGATAAAAATGGGAATAGAGTGACTGATGCAGAAGACATAGTGGAGTTGTTCAATGAACCTTTTATTTATTGGAGTATTTCATCCTAGAGAAGTAGGTTTTAATACTAGAGGAATAGGGCACATTCAAGGTTTAGAGGTGCAAGAGGAAAGTGTGTTTCAAATACTGAGTACTCTGAATGTCGATAAAGCAGTGGGACTGGATGGAATTTCACCATGGGTTTTGAGAGAATGTGCTAAAGACCTGAAAACTTCGCTAACCTGGCCTTTCAATGAAAGTTCTGGCCATGGGAAAAGTACCTAAGGAATGGAAGGAAGGTAAAATAGTGCCATTGCACAAGCGCCGTAGCATGGAAGCATCAAATTATAGGCGAATTTGTGTTTCATCAGTAGTTGTTAAGATTTTGGAGAAATTTGTGAGGGACCATATACAGCATTGGGCAGATGAGGGTAATGTTGTCTGTGCGAGTCAACATGGATTTGTTAAGAAGCGCTCTTGCTTTAGTAATATGATTGCCTTTCATAATAACGTGAAAAGAATGGCTGATGAGGGAAAGGCATATTCTGCCATTTTTTTAGATTTTGCAAAAGGCATTTGACAGGGTGCCAAATGATAAGCTGATATTTAAGTTGCAGCACATGGGTTTAGATGTCAGGTTAGTCAACTGGATTCAGGATTAGCTATCTAATAGGTATCAGCGAGCTGTGTAAGGTGGGGTAATATCAGAGAGCCAGAAGATTACAAGTGGGGTCCCACAGGGACCAGTACTGGGACCTGTATTGTTTAACCTTTATATCAATGACATTTTCAGTAGATTGCAAGGGGGATGTTCAGTTGTTTCCAGATGATGTGAAGCTAGGAAGGGCTATTAGTAATAGTGCAAATGTGGCAGCCCTGCAAAATGATTAGAATAAACTGGACAGATGGGGTTGCCAGTTCAATGCAGCTAAATGTAAAGTCTTGAAGTTTGGGATACATCGATGGGAGGATGCATACTCTGTTAGAGGAGCTGTACTGGAGGAAGTAGGGAAGGCAAGAGATCTGGGGGTTGATGATTGATAGAAACCTGCAATTCAGGTAACATATTGCAAAAGTGGTGAAGGTAACCCAGAGGATTGCTGCAATACTGAGAAGGATGCTGACCTGCAGAAATAAAAGAGTTGGCATTCCATTGTATAAAGCCCTGATCAACCACACTAGAACTATTGTTCTCAAATTTGGTCCCCAGATTTGAAGGGGATAAATTAACTGTGGAAAGGATAGCGGCAGATAACAAAGATGGTTTCAGGACTGCAAATTTGGTAGACAGAAGGAGGAGCAATATAATTGAAACTTTTAAACTGTTAAGAGGTAGTTACAGGGTTGGCACCGGGAGTTCTTTCACTTGGTGGAACAGGGGGAAGGAGCAAGGACAAGGGGCCATCCCTGGAAGTTACAAAAGGAAGCTGTGAGCAAGAGGGTGAGGAATGGTTTCTTTGCATGGAGGGTGGTTGAACCAGTGAATGCATTGCCTGATAGAATGGTGAGAGCATGAATGGTCAATGAGTTCAAGATGCAGTATGATACTTCGTGTTTTCTAGGAAGGGCCTCTCACGATAAGTCTTTTATGCCTGAATCATAATAATAATAACTTCTATACTACTTTAAAGCTTCTCAACTAATCGGCAGTATGAATTCTGCCACTATTATTCAATGGAAAAATCTTGCTTTCATCACCCACCTACCTTTGCTCAAATGTTATAGTAAAATCTGGATATCACCAATTGATGAAATTCTTATAGTCTGTCTTTTGCAACTGGGTTGTCAAATATATATATATATGGATCCACATTACATTTGATGGTGAATGGATCTTTAATCTCAATCTCTGCAACTAATGCTGGTATTCCACATGGTTCTATATTTTTGCCTACTCTCTTCCTGCTGTATATGAATTGAAAAAAAAAATGAATTGGTGGCGCTCATAGTCTCTGCATGTCCAAAGATTACTGGAATCAACAAAAGCATGAAAAAAGATGTCGTGACAGGAATAGAAGTAGAAGAGTATAGCTTATTTTGGCAAAAACAAAAGGGGTGGAGCAGTGTTACTTAAGATAAGTGATGAGCTCTGTTCCTCTCAGAGTAAAGAATTTAGAAGAAAATGGCATTAACAGATTTCAAACTGTATGTTGTGAGATAAAGGTGGGCACGACGGGAAATTTAGTGGGGTGTTGCTATAGCATCACTTAAGGGTCAAAAGGTTTAAACAGGCAGCAAACGTTATGGTATAACATGATGAAATTTCATGCTGGCTGGGGTTAAACAAGGCCCCTGATATTATCATCAAAAGAAAAGTCAGTTGCTACAACAAACTCAATGTCAGAATTTGCACCATTAACATAGGAATCAATGGAAAAGAAGATGAACTCGCAGAAGAACTAGAGAAGTACTGTATGGATATCAATTGTATAATTGGTTTAATCCTTTATCCAAGTGTAAGAAAACAAAGTTTGCACCTGAAGTATTTTCAGGACTGGGGCAACTCATGGCAAAGGTGGTATAACTTCTCATCACTTGCCTTGGTATCCCATAATGCAATGCACATCTCCTTGTGGACATGTATAATGCTATGCATTAAGGGAAGGGTCACTACCCAGACCAGTTTCAACCTTTATTGGGGTCTCATCGGTGGGAGCCAGACCCAGAGGTGGTGATACTAAGGTGGAAGTAATGGAGAAGTCATATTTCCATATACCAGTTGCCAAAAGGTGTCGCACCTTATTATTAAAATTCTCTGGATAAGAGATAAGTTGATGGAAATTTTTTCACTTGGCTATGCTATCAATTATATAATTGGTTTAATCCTTTATCCAAGTGCAAGCAAACAAAGTTTGCGGGACTGGGACAACTCGTGGCAAAGGTGGTATAACTTCTCATCACTTGCCTTAGTATCTCATAATGCAAAGCACATCTCCTTGCAGATATGTATAATGTTAAGCATTAAGGGAAGAGTTCCATCAACTTATGTCTAATCCAGAGAATTTTAATAATAAAGGTGTGATACCTTTTGGCAACTGGTATATGGAAATATGACTTCTCCATTACTTCCACCATAGTATCACCACCTCTGGGTCTGTCTCCCACTGATGAGATCTCAATAAAGGTCAAAACTGGTCTGGGTAGTGACCCTTCCCTTAATGCATAGCCTTATACATGTCTGCAAGGAGATGTGCTTTGCATCATGGGATATTAAGGCAAGTGATGAGAAGTTAGTCCACTCTGTCACGAGTTGCCCCAGTCCTGAAAATACTTCAGGCACAAACTTTGTTTGCTTACACTTGGATAAAGGATTAAACCAATTATATAATTGATAGCATAGCCAAGTAAAAAAATTTCCATCACCATATGGATATCATTGGTGTTATTAATATTTTTTTCTGACTTCCATGGAGTCACAAGCCTCATTGTCAGAGATCAACACAAAGTTTATCATACCACTGTCTGCATGTTTGCCACCCAGCCTCTTAGGCAATGCATTCCATGCTCCTGCCACTCTCTATGCAAAAAACTTAGTTCTTACCCTTTTACTCACCACTCTCTTTTATAACTTTCAGGGATGGATCCTTTCTTTGCTCCTTCCCCCTTCATTCAACCATATGAAAAATCTCAAACATATGAAAAATGAAGGGTTATTGTGTTAACACAATAATAACCCTTCAACAGCTTAAATGTCTCGGACATATCCCCCCCCCCCTTGTCTTCTATTCACCAAACTCTGCAGTCTGCCCTCATAATCAACATTGTACAGTCCTCATAGCATTTTTGTTATCTATCTCTGCACCTTCTCTGAGGTAACTTCATCCTCTTCAAATCCCAGATCAGCACAGAAATCCAGACGTGATCGAAGCTTTATACAACGGGACCAGCACACTTTTATCTCTTGTGGTCAATGTTCTCCTCGACATTGCTGCAATTCTCTGAGATGCCTTCTCAACATTTGCAATATATCCTTGGAACTTCAAATCTATCCACAATAACCCCAACATCCTTTGCTTCCTCCACTTCTTCCAGTATAACCCCACAAAGTGAGTACAAGGCATTGTATTTGTGGATCCCAAATTTTAAAACCTTACATTTACTTGCATTAAACTGACACCACTATTCGTTTGCTTACCTTTCCAGTTTACTGTGAAGGAGCCAAAACATCAGCATGATTACTAATAACCATCCCATCATCTGCAAACAACTGAGCATCTCCCTGTGGTCCTGTGACAATATCATTGACATAAATATTTTTCAGTAATGATTCCAGTATTGAACTCTATGGCAAGTATGGCATCTCAGTCACAATCAGATCCTCTGAAGTTATGACCAAATCCAAAACTCTTGATCCTTATGTTTCCCCCTCTACCACATACTGCCTAAGACAGTTGTCCATCAAGAAATCCAAAAATTCAGTTCCTTATTGCTACATACTGTCGCCTTTGCCAAATTTATATTGTTATAGTTGAAGTCCACCATAATGATCACTTGCTTGCCACTTTTCCCTCCTACTCACCACATAGCAAAAAAACTCCTTGATTCTCCTTGGATAGCAGTGTTAGTCTCCTTCCATATTCTAATTTTTCCTCTTTTTATAATACTAGTTACTTTCCTAGCCTGAGCCCTTTATTCTTCATACAGTTGTTCTCCTCTTTATATTTCTTCCATAATCTCTTTTTTCACTGCAATTCCCCTTATATTTCTCTTGTCATCCATTTGACTCCAAACTGCTGTATCTTCTTCACGCAAGGTATACAATGTACCATTGCTGTCAACAACTTTTTATTAAGTTTCTCCCATACACTAAGGACCCCTCTTCCTTCAAATTCTTTCGTCCATTGTACTGCTATAGGCTGGTTTCTAAGTGCATGATAGGTGCCTGCCTTATAATTCCACATAAATTCTTTCACATTTGATACCTCTCCAAGTCAGTGCTACATGGTCCTCTCACAAATGGAAGGGGGGGGGTATGACTTCTCAGTCACAATCAGATCCTCTGATGCTATGATTAAATCCAAAAAACTTGATCCACATGTTCCTTCCACCACAATGCAGCCTAAGACAGTTGACTCTCAAGAAATCCAAAAATTCAGTTCCATTATTGCTACATACCGTCTCCTTTGCCCAGCTTATACTGTTATAGTTGAAGTCCCCCCATAATTGCTTTGCACTTTGCAAACTAATTTGCCTAAACATTTCCTGCTTATCACCAGTTATATTTCTGGTCTGTAGCAACATCCTACTAAATATGTCTTATAAACATCAACCTCACAACATATATTTTCAAAGCCATTAGTGTTATTTCCACTGAGATTCTCCAGCCTGAAAGCACACAATTTACCTCTTATCATGAGTAACACTCCACCACCACCACATTTACCTTCCCTATCCCAAAATATGCTATATTCTTTGATTTCTATCCCTGTTAACCAAGAACATCCTCCTCAGTTAACCAAGTTTCACTGATACCGACAACCTTTGTTGAGTCAATCAGTGCCACAAACTCAATTCCTTTATTTCTAATGCTCCTAGCATTTGTGTACAGAAAAATCAGTGCATTGCCAGTATTGTTATAGCCAATATTACTCTTCTCATATGTCACCTAGCTCTGTAATATATTGTACACCCTCTCATTTCTCAAGTTACTATCTCCACACAAGGGCCATCCCTGCTACGTTCCACCTGTACAATTCTAGTTTCCCTGCTGCGATACACTCACTTGCTCAGAAAACAAGTTTCTCCAAATTTGCATTCTTCTGCATTCAAATGTAATCCACCTCTTGCATATGACTCTCTTCTATTGTCAAACATGCTCGATGCATCCACACATTCCAGACCACCTTTCCTACACATTCTAGTTCTAATCTCATTCATTATTACTGCTCTTCTCCATCACTCTGCATCATCACACCAGAGCAACATGCTCACTATCTTCCCACAGACACATTCCTGCTGCACTATCTCTAACATCAACCTCAAATCTCACACTACACGATTCACACTACTTGTCAGGTCAATCATCCCAACTATTACCATCATCTCCTTCACATTTTCATCCCTCTTCACTGCCAGTGCCACATTCACTATCATTCCACCAGGAAGCACTCCTCTGGCACTCTACTCTGCATACCCCAAATGATGTATGCTTCATACATGATGCTCCAAACAGATTCATTCATCCTTCTCTCACTAGTATCCTTGACTCTTACAGCTTCCAATCTTTCTCTCTCTCTCTCTCTTCCACTCTCTTTCCTCCCTCTCAGCTCTACTTGCTTCCACACTCTCTCAACTTTCTGCAATTGGTGTTACTAAAACAGTAAATATAGAAGGTTATAGCCAGGCAATAGTAATCAGGAAAAGGAAGGAGCAACAATAAATTTCAACATGATCAAGAAATTAAACTTCTTGACTAGCAGGCAATTATAAGCCTATTGTAAACTTTTGGGGACAAATTTCAAAATGGTGAATTATTATTATTATATGGCTATCTCCACGGAGTCCAGAAGACTCATTGCAGGAGATCCATTACATACTATATAATGGATACACTAGTCCAGGAGAAGGCAGTGGCCAGTAAATTCCTCTATAAACCACTCTTTGATATCTGTGATCAGCCACCCTGTAATCAAAGATTGTGAGATAAAGCAAGCAGATGGTTCCAAAAGAAATCCTAAAGAATTATTTTACTGTGGCAAGTAAAAGGAGAAATCAGTTTGTAAGAATGTCTTTAAAAAGTACTGTAATCCTAAACTGTAATTGGCAGCACAACTGTTTGGTTTGCTTCAGTTATCTCCTTGCCATTAGTACTTTTTAAAGACGTCCTTCCAAAGTGATTTCTCCTTTTACTTGCCACATAGCAAAATAATTCTTTAGGATTTCTTCTGGAACCATCTGCTTGCTTTGTCTCATAATTACCTTTGGTCTTCCTTGCCATATAGGTCACCCTTCCTATCTGTGCCTTGTACTGCTCATGGGTATGCTGATCACCTTTTCTTTATATTCCCTCCACAACTTTTTCTTTTTCTGCGACTCCTGCTTAATGATGCTATTCATCCATCTAACTCTTACCTATTTATCCTCTTGACATTAGGTATACAGTCTGATACTGTTTTCTTCAAACACCTTTGACTACCTCAAATTCACTGCCACCATCTCTCCCCTCTCTAAATTCTTATGCCATAGCACTCCTGTAAGCTAACTCTCCAGTTTGTCATATTCACCTGTTTTGTAATTCCGTATATACCATTTCTTAGCAAAATTCTACGTCTGGCAGTCTCCCGGATGAAGACCACATGATCGCTTCTGACTAGCAGATGCAGTGTTGGCTACATTGGTTACTTCTAAGTTCTCTAATGCTGTTATCAGATCCAGAACTCTCAAACCTCATGTCCTCTCCATTACATGTTGTCTCAGGTAATTATTTCTTAAATGTATAAATTCCATTTCCTTCCCTCTTCCCAATTTATGTCAGCATAGTTGAAATCTCCCATACTAATTACTTGACCAGCACTCGTGGTGCTAATTTTCCAATGCATGCTATGTACATTCTCCCTTATACTCCCCTGGATGATAGCAGCAACCAGTTATATATTTCATCCTGTTGGTGACTAACACCAGACAGCCTTATATGAACTGCCCCCTACATCCTTGTCCTCCTGATATACCTTCTATCATTAGCAAAAGACCTCCTCCCATTCTGTTCTCTCTCTCCAAAAATACCATATCCCTTGAATTTTATCTCTCACTATATCATCCTCAGTCAACCAAGTCTCACTAGAGCCTATAATTTTGGCCAAGTTAAGCTAACCAATGCCAAAAATTCTTCTTCCTTATTCCAAATTCTTCTGGCATTAGGATAATCAACACGAGGTGTAAACCTTGTGTTGATTATCCCTCTAAGATTAAGAACCTTGGAGGACTACATTCAGAATCACGTAATCACTCTCCAACTTACTCACACCTACACTGCTTAGACCCACACTCACTGGCATCCCCACCCACCTCCAACATTATAGTTTTCCTGACTCTGAACTTCTGAAGGTCACTGAATAATACTTTCTCAAGACACCCAATTTCAAATCTATTTAAATGCAAACCACCTTATATAAAGCCTTCCAAAGTCACTCCACACCATTCCTTCTGCACACCAACTCATTTGTGATTAGCTCTTTATCTCAGCTTACCTCTATCATATTGTTTTACCAAAAACTCAACTTTTACTTTTTCACTCTACTTATTTGCTTGTACTAGCAACTCTTTCATATCTTTCGCATACCACATTTCTCACCTGCTAGATCATTTATACCATCCAAAATAAACACCTTCTTCACCTTCACTCTTTCAAACCCTGCTTTTTCTCCCATTGCATCATCCCCTTTTTTTGCTTCTGTGTCATACCATTCAATCTCACATTCTGTTCAATGGAGAACTTCACATAAAAGTGTGCTATCTTTGTCATTACTATCTGATCATTCTCTTCATTTTCCATTCTTTCTGTCACTCTTACTGCATGCAACATCAACTTCATTATTTACAATCACATTTTCTCGTATTCTGTCATTCAACTTGCCACTATCATTCTTCTTAATACTCTGTCTCAAAACACTTCTGAAACACCTGCTCATTAGTTTTGTTCTCTTTCCACAGATCTTTCATTCTGCAAAGCACATACTTTTCACAAACAAATATATTTCATTGTCGAATTGGTTCCCACAGAAAGTTCTCCTAAAGAAATAGAGAAATTTTTCGAATCATTAGAGAAGGAAGGCAGCTAACATAAACTGGTCCTTATTAAAGATCTAAACAGCATAGTAAGAAATGAATTCAATGCTGACAAATCTTTTAGGAAAATTTTAGTAAAAGGGCAAAGCTAATAATAAGGGTAAGTGCCTGCTGGATTTCTGTTAAGGTAATGACTAGTCATCACTAACATCATCTTTCAACACAGAAAGAGGATGCCATAGAGAGAGAGAGAACGCCGAGTACTACTCTTAAAATGTGGGAATTTGCCAACCCACCGGTGCACCTACACACAGGAAGTAGGGAAACAGCTATCCATTAATCACTGTTAGTTGTTTAAGGAGGTGGTGATCTCCATTTTAATTCTAATGTCCTGCTCCAACACAGTATCTGTTGGGAACCTTCTTGTCTGACTCTCTAGCAATGATATGCTTGTTAGAACAAAGTTAGTGGTCTTGAAAGTGCCCTTCAGTGACTCTACCATTGACTAGTTGCATAAATAGCTTCGTTTGAGAATTTCAGTGCATGCACGGGGGGGTTGCAGAATGGGAGGAAAAACTAGGTTCAGTGTAGGTATATCGTGAATATCAGAATAAGGTACAACATTCAAATGACCAAATCTGTGGCTAGTCATGATCTAGTGTTAGCAAGATATGAACAATCTGGCAATAATCTTAATAATACGGTCTGTGCAATTCATAATAAGTAGTGGCAAGTATGGCTAATAGTCATACTATGGTAAATGCACAAACTGAACGTCTTTAGGTTCTTAATGTGAGATGATAGTTAAACACCCATTAGCCAGTATCAGATATAGTGTCTATGATGATGACTAGTCATTGCGATAGTAATCCTGCTCAGTATGAGAGGAACTGTAGGTTTGGACACTTGGTACATGTGCTTGGTCAAGTGACAAGTGGTGCGAAGCTATCATCTGTGGGATTACGACTGAACACCTTTAAGTCAGAATGCTATCTAGCCACTGCAACAATACCGTTCGTGCTTTGCATGTTAAAAGGCAGCACTAGCTGGAGTTGCTTTCATACTGTTATGGTGCAACTGCTCTGGTGATGAGGCCATTAGAATGGAAACATGAAGGCAGCCATTGAAACTATGCAGCCACTGCTTCCTATGCCACACCATTCAGGTGTGACGTGCGGGCACCACATCGTCCGCAGACAACCTAGGTACTAGTCTGGGTGTCATGCTTAGAAAAGCAGCCACCATACAGCTGTTGATTTAAATTCTCCACATACTTTTAACAAGAATACAATGATGGAGTATATAAAGGCAACATTTGGTCTTTCCTCAGGCATTCTCATGGGGAGACAAGAGCAGATCTGTGGAAATTAAGTTTGTATGCAGTTAAGAAAGGGGCAAGAGCCAGGGTTTCTTGGTGATGAGGAGGAGAGGATCCAGAGGTGAGAGACCAAGATGGTAGCAGGTCTATGGAATGAACCTTACGAGAACAGGCTGAAGATTTGTGAGTTACAGAAACTGGTTGATGAGGGGGGGGGGGTATGATTGAGACATACAAATTACTGAAGGGTTTTTACAAGATTCTTCTTCTTCTTCAACCTTTTGGTTCTGTCCACTGCTGGACGAAGCTCTCCCCCATGATTTTCCAGACCACTCGGTTTTCTGCTTCTCCCATCCATCTCACTCCTGCAATTTGTTCCAGTTCATCCCTCCACCTTCTTCTCGGTCTTCCTCTTTGTCTTGCTCCATCCATTGGTCTCCACTAGTCCATCTCCCATCACTGCATCTGGCAATATGGCTAGCCCATCTCCACTTATCCTGTTTAATGTATTTTACAATATCCATGACACCTGTTTGAGATCTTATCCAAGTATTTGTCTTCCTATCTGTTAATGCTATTTTTAGCATACTTCTCTCCATGCGATGTTGTGTTGTTCTCAGCTTTTCGTTTAGTGTTAAAGTCCGTGTTTCCCCTCCGTATGTTAGGACAGGAAGTATGCACTGGTCGAAAGCTTTCCTTTTTAGACTCATAGGGATGTCACTTCTGAATATGTCTCTCATTTTCCCATAAGCCATCCATCCAAGGTGAATTCTTCGTTCAATCTCTTTTCTTTGGCACTCCTCAAAGGATAACAATTGGCCCAAATATACATATGAAGTAACTTGTTCTATTTCACAGTTTTCAACTTTGACAGTTCTGTGGTTTATATATTTATTTATCATTATCATATTTATCATATTTTATTTTTTCTCTATTTTTAATTCAATTACTCTGGAGGCTTCATTTAGCTGATTTAGCCTTTCTTCCAGATCTTCAAGATTATCTGCTATTAGGACAATATCATCTGCAAATTTATGATATAGCCTTTCTCCATTTATGTTTATTCCTTTCGTTTCCCAATCAAGGCTTCTAAAGACTTCCTCTAGTGCAGCTGTAAATAATTTGGGGGATATGGTGTCGTCTTGCTGGATGCTTTTTTTGTATTAGGAACTTTTCACTGTTTTTATATAATTTAATTACAGACGTTGCATTATTATAAATATGTTTTAGTGTTTCAATATATGGTTTCTCAGTTCCCTAGGTTTCAAGTGCTTTTAGTGTTACAGATGTTACAAGATTAATTCAGAGTAAATTTTTCAAAACAGGTCTGGTGGTGAGAAAACTAGAGGCCATCCATGGAAACTGAGTAAAAGTGTAGTTAGCAAGGGTGTTAGGACTAGGTTCGCTGATTGGATAGTGAATGAGTTCAAAGCAAAGGAAAGTATGATAGATATTGCACAAAAGTTGGATAGTTCTTGACATGATGTTTAGGGCCTTCCTCGATGAGTCCAAGGACTCCTTGGAATTGCTTATTATATAATAAGGACTCATTATTATATAATAATAATATTAGTGGGATTGTGCTACAAGAAACTGATGACAATAGCGATCTTAGAGTTATGGTGGACAGGAAAAAAACTGAAGTTCAAAGGCCACATTTCAAAAATTGCAATGTTGAAATGAATATTGACATAAGAATACAGAAGTCATTTTGTCTCTTTACAAGGGCCTTGTAAAAGATCATTTTTGTTACTTTACTATGTACAGACTTGGTTTCCTGGTTTGGATGGGGATAAAGAAGCTGTGAAAATGATACAAAGAAGAGTAACAAAAATGATATCGGGATTTCAGAATGAAGATTATGAGGACAGATTGCGAATGTGTAAACTGCAGACACCAGTAAACAAAAGAAAGAAGGATGATATGACAGAGATCTATAAACTTCTGAAAGGGTGTTATAGGTTATTGACTGGTGAAAATTGTTATAAGTGGGAAGAGACAAGGGTAGATCTGTGGAAGTTAAGTTTGTATGCAGTCATAAAAGGGGTGAGAAGTAGATTTTTCTCTCACAGAGCAGTGAACAAGTGAAACAGTTTGTCTGTTGAAGTAGTGAATGCATCTAGTGTGAATGAGTATAAAAGAAAGTATGACAACTAGTGTGGGTGATCTATGGCTTCCCTTGATCAGTCCTCCCTGGGGGGGGGGGGGGCTCAGATAATAATAAACACTGACACCCATTCAAACCTCTTCAGATGAAATGGCCATATTTACAGCAGTATAGTGTAGCAATGTATAGCCTTCTGTTTCCACAAATTTTTAGAAGATATGTCCCATTTTTTGATATTTATATATATATATACAGGGTGTTCGGGATAAATTTGACATATTTATAATTAATTATATTTTTCCGTAAGTTACATGTATTAACACACACTTCTCTTCATTTAAAAGTTTGGACCCTTCTTCATTCATATACAAGATGTCAGAAAGGATGGATAGCTGGAACCCACCTGAATCATGGAAGAGAATAACTTGTATCATGATGATTCGTGCCCGCCATCAAAATAAGGATATTACGACTGCTGCCCAATGCTCCCTGAATACAGTAAAAACAATCAGGCATGAACTAGAGACTTGCAATGGTGACTACGAGGATGTAGCAAGAAGAAAGATCCCTAGCAGACGATCTGATTGCGTTCGTACAGCAGAATTCCTCGCAAATCTGCAGGAACAGGTGTTGAAGAACCCTGGCATTGGAATTCGGGCTTTGTTCGTGGAGTTGCTAACTGTAGTAAAGCCCTGGATAACAAGGGTAGCCAATGGTAGGCTGTATGTATGGCAGCAGGATTCGGCCCCTTGCCACACCTCTGGGAAAAGTCAAAAATGGTTGTCTGAAAATTTCTACGACTTCACCAGTCCAAATGTTTGGCCTCCAAACTCCCCAGACCTTAACCCCATGGATTATTTTGTATGGGGCGCAGTTGAAAAAGACACCAATCGCACTTCCAGTAATACAAAAGCCCAGTTAATGGATAAAATTAAAACAGTTTTTGCGGCCCTTCCCAGGGAGACTGTAGCATCAGCTTGTTCGAGGTTCCGAAGCAGAATTGAAGCTGTGATCGATGCTAATGGTGGTTATTTTGAGTAAATCTTGTTGATAGTATTGTAATTAACTCTGCCTGTAATGTTTTTTTGTCAATTCATTAAATTTAATAGATACAAAGAAGATTTTCTTTTTCCTTACGAAACTGTCAAATTTATCCCGAACACCCTGTATATATATATATATATTTAATTAAATAGAAGAAAATAACAGTACTACATTAAAAAGATAAAAAGATAAGATTAATTTTGTATTGCATACTGTTATTTGAAAATATAGTAGAAACTGAAGACTAAATTTCCTAGAGAGCTTATGCCAAGACATTAGTTATCTCTTTTCTGTTACAATTTTGAATCCCCCCCCCACCAGTCATTCAATTTAAGTGCTATAACTAGCTGGTTCTATGAGCGCTTTTGTCCTCTGAAAATACTAATTTAAATACAGCAAATTATTATCCATTCAGAAGCAAATAATTTTTTCATGTATGGTGCTTGAGTTAAATCATAATATAAACCAACATATTCCAAACATAATATATTAACAACATTAACATAATAAACATAATATATTCCAAAAATGAATTCGAATCACCATGCAAGCCTAAAAGAAAGCATAATATAAACCCATTTAATGGTGATTAACAGCCAACACCTGAGCAGCATTGCTACATGATTCTAGAGAAATATTTAAGTAATGAATCTGTTAACAGTAGTGACACACAATCGCATGTTTGATATCATTAATAACGAAGGTCTCCATGCATTTAAAAGAATGAATCCCATTAAGTATGTAAGAACATTCTTCTTGTGTAAGAGATTTCCACATAGCATTTTAAGGAATGTGGAGAAAAAACTGTGGCTTCTGACCTAATGAACAATCCTCACCTCAGAATAAAACCAATTTGCAGAACTAAACACTGCTAATAGGAATGTTGCCAGGTTAAATAATCTAGCAACTTTTGTCAGGGAACCAGAGTGAACAGTGAAAAGACACCTACTGGAACAAAATTGAACTCAATATCAGCAGAATTCAAGACAGCCACCATCAGTGTAAGAAGTATCAATGGTAGAATTATTATTATCCTAAGACCCCATCTAGGAGGTCCCTTTAATCACACACAGCTCATTATACCGTGCCTTAAACATTCAAATTCTCTGCAGAGACCACACTCTCAAGAAATGCATTCATTCACAACTCTCCATGCAAAAAAACCTGCTTCTCACTCCCCTGTTCACACCCTCCTTATACAGCTTACAGGGATGACCTCTTGTTCTTCCCCCTATCTCCCATAATTTTATAAAAAAACCTCTTCAATGTTAATCTTATAACAACCCCTTACCAAATTATACATCTCTATCATAAACACCTCTCTTCCTCCTATCCACTAGACTGCAAATTGCATCATTAATTTCTTGGTATCAGCTGGACCAAAAAAATAGCACAGGCTTACTATACAATTACTTTTCTTCAGCTTGCTTGATGTCTGTAATATTTATTATGTACAACTAACCAGGAAAGATTATGATTTTGAGTACTATGGCTTCAGAAGAAAAGGAAAGTGAGCCTATTTTATAGTCTTCTAAGTTTCAATGTTCTTGTTTATAAGGTCTTAAAATGATAATATTGGGAAGAGGGGAATTTCAAGTATAATGAGGGGTTCTCACTTAGAGGGTTAGTCCAAAAGGAATTGCCTTCAAGATCCCACTTTCCAATAACTTTTAATTTTGTCTTGTCTGCATTTGTAGTTAATCCACTGATCTTGCTGGATTTTTCAAAAAATACCAAAAAGGTTATATATGGAATGATTATCCTTCAAAGTGCCCACTACATCATCAGCATATGCTAATAACTAATTTTTCTTCGTAGTTGAAGGAACTATTTTCTCGCACAGCACATGTATTGTCGACTTCCTGTAAGAAAGGTTCAAGAACCAATGCAAAGAGCAATGAGGGCAGCAGCCTTGCTTGATTCCTCTTTGAATTTTGACCAGGTTTGAGAGGAGCCCATTAACTAGGAGGCAAATAGTTGAATTGGCATGGGCTCCTTTCGCAATAGATAGCAGCTTTTTTTTTTACCCACACCAATTTGCTGGAGGATATGGAACAGAAAGGGATGCCAGACATTATCAAATGCTTGAATGAGGTCTACCAATAGCACTGCCATTAACGTTTTTTTTTTTTTTTTTTTTTTTTAACTAAGCAGAGCAGAACATATAGCAGAAACAGATTAAATTCTATTGCTCAGCCTGAAACTCCATACACCTTTGTGCTTTTAATAATATATCTCAATCCCCTTTGATCCTGTTATTGATAATCCAGAAAAAATATCTTGTATTCAGTATTAGAGATAGGGAAATAAGTCTCAAGGTGAGGATTAAGGTGTGATCTCTATTAGGATTTTGAATGAGGTTAGTATAGCTGACATGACAAAATTTCATGCCAGCTGGGGCGTTGCCCGGTTAAACAAGGCCCCCGTTGTTTTCGTCAGGGAACCAGGGCGAACAGTGAAAAGTCAGATACTGGAACAAACCCTAAAACACACCCTAACTCAATATCACCAGAGTTGAAGATCGGTACTATCAACATAAAGCCTGAATGGCAAAGAAATGGAGCTAGCTGAGGAATTAGATAAGTACCAGATCGATATAATAGGGTTGACTGAAATAAAAAAGAAACAAACTGGTGAGATCTTTCTGAGCAATAAATACAAAATGTTATATTCAGGCAATGACAATCAAAGAAAAGAAGGAGTAGCCATATTACTCAACACAAAATACAAGGCTAATCTTTTTGAATGGCAGGCAGTCTCAAGTAGAGTGATGTGGGCAAATATCAGAATAGGGAATTGGAGAATGAGACTTATTTGCGTCTATGGTCTCACAGAAGGCTCTACTAAGGTAGAAGTAGAATTTTTTGAGGTGCTAGAGAAAGCTACTGACACAATGAAAAAGTAAAAGTTGGTCCTTCTTGGGGATCTAAATAGCAAAGTAGGAAGTGATTGTGAGACATACAAAAAGATTTTGGGAAAATTTGGAGAAAAGAACAAAGCTAATAATAATGCAAATACTTGTTGGATTTCTGCTCAGGACATGGACTGGTTATTACTAACACCATGTACCAATATAAAAATGTGCACATATTCACATGGAGAGAAGAGGCAAGGAATAAGAAAAGTCTCATTGACTATGTTATTGTTGATAGTGATATTTTCTCCCTGGTACAGGACACCAGAGCATACAGAGGATTTGAAATTGAAAGTGATCACAATTTAGTCTTCGGCAGGATAAAACTGAATTTCATATTGAAAAGAATAACATGTAAGAAAGTTTTAAAGCGAACAAAATTTGAGCAGCTCTCAGATGTGAGCTGTAGACTAAAATACACAAAGATTATTGAAGAAAAAATGAAAGAGTTTGAGAACAGGAATCAGACCTTGGAGATTCAGTGGCAAACTCTGAAGAAAACATTGATTGATTCTACCAGAGAGGCATGTGGTGAGGTTCTCTGCAAGGATAGAAAAATCAGAACTCCATGGAGGATACAAGAAGTAAAAGAGACAGTGAAGGAAAAGAAGAAAGCCTATCAAAGGTTCCTGGCAAATAAGTCAGCTTGTGCTCTTAGAGAATACAAAGACAAATGTAAGAAAGCTAAACACTGTGTAAAACTAGCTAAACAAAAGTCATAGGAGGACTTTGGCAAGAACATAGAAAATAAATATCAAGAAAGTGGCAAAATATTCTCGAGGTTGTTGAAGAAGCTCATAAATGGAGGAAAGAGTGCTGTAAAAGGAATTAGAGATGATAAAGGTGACATGAAAACAGGAGAAAAAGATATCCTCGAAGTATGGAGTAATTACTTTGAAAAATTGCTAAATGAAACGAGCAGTGATAGCACAGTGGTAAAAAACATTCAAGAGGCATACAGTCAGGAATACACATCCATACTTGAAGTGGAAAAAGCCATCAAAGGTTTGAAATGTGCAAAGGCTGCTGGATTAGATGATATTAGACCAGAAATTCTCAAGTATGGAGGTATAAAAGTTTTACAGTGGGTAAACTGCATAGCTCAGAGGGCCTGGACAGAAGGACGAATTCCAGATGATTGGAGTAGAGCTCTCATAGTACCCATATATAAAAAAAGGGAAATAAAACTGATTGTGAGAATTACAGAGGTATTTCTTTACTGAGTGTTCCTGGTAAGATTTATGCCAGTATACCTGAGGAATGGTTGAGAAGAATTGTGGAAGGAAAGCTTGGTGAAGAATAAGCTGGATTCAGGCCAAATAGCAGCTGTCAGGATCAGATCTTCACTTTATGACAAATTGTCGAGAAATCATGAGAATATAAAAAAGATCTTTATTTAAGTTTTGTCGATCTGGAAAAGGCATATGACAAGGTGCCAAGAGAGAAGCTATTCAATATGCTACAGTTACATGGTGTCAATGGGGCATTATATAAAGCAATACTTTGTCTTTATTTGAGTTGTAAATTAGTGGTTAGGAATGAAGTACAGGAAGATGGTTTAATGTTAAATCTGGTGTGACAAAAGGATGTACATTATCCCCTCTTTTATTCATTATCTATATGGATCATATTATGAAGGAAAGTGGTATTAAATCTGATATCAAAATTGGAGATGTTAATGTCAGCTCTTTGCTTTACGCAGACGATGTTATACTTATAAATAAATCTGCTACAAGTCTGCAAGATTCCCTGACTAAATTGAATAACTATTGTAATAGATATTGTATGAAGGTCAGCAATAAAAAGACAAGACAATGAAAATAGGCAGAATCGTTGAAAATGTCAACTGTGTTGTGAAAGGAGAACTTGTGGAACAAGTAAAACATTTCAGCTACTTAGGCATGATTTTTAGTGAAGATGGTAAATTAAATATGGAAATAGACAATAGAATCAACAAAGCTGGTATGGTAGGAAGTCAATTGAATAAATTTATATTGAATAAGAGAGAAATTAGTCGAAGCACTAAATTAGCTGTATACAAGACAGTGTTGAAACCAGTTTTAACTTATGGATCTGAGAGCTGGGTCAGAAGTAAAACCCTTGACCAAAGACTAGAGACCACGGATATGAGAGTCCTGAGAAAGATTAGAGGTGTGAACAGATGGCATCAATGGCAAAATCGTATTAAAAACGAGGATATTAGGAAAGAACTTGACATTGTCAATTCAGGAATGCGTTAGCAGAGTTAATCTCAGGTGGTATGGTCACTTAAACAGAATGGGCGAGGAAAGATTAGCAAAACAAGTGTTCTCTGCCAGGTTGGCAGGAAAACGACCCAGAGGAAGACCAAGATATAGGTGGATTGATATGGTACAAAGTGCCTTAGACGATAGAAATATAAGATCTGGTAATGTTGGAGTCTTGACAAGTAACAGACTGATTTGGAGGAAAATTGTAGATAGGAAGTTAGTAATGATGTAAATTTTTCATGTAGTACTATCATATCCTGTACACCCTTTGAGAGTACATGGCAGGAATTTGATGATGATAGTACAGCTTGCTACAAATTCACTTGGTATGTGTCCTGACAAGACAGAAGAATTAAACAGTATAACTAGAACGAGAAGAATAAAATCCCAGACCTCTTGGTAAAGTTTTATGCCTAGACGATCAGGTCCTGAGGATTTCCGTGTCTGGCATTCTTTACAGGCTCTGGTAACTTCAGATGCTGTGACATGTCTGTCAAGCCCATCTTGGATATGAACAGAAAAGTCATTGATGTTCAAAGTGTTATAATTTCTTACAGTACTATTGTCTTCAAACAGATTTGTGTAATATTTTTGAAAGGAGTCATGGATATCTTGAGTGGTGGACAAGTCTTTGCCATCAATGCAGATTTGAGTGATATTCATTTCTTTGCAGAATTTAGTGAATTGTCTATTGAAGAATGCAGCTGAAAAGGGCTAAATGCTGCTGTATTCTTATTTTAAAATTTCTTTCTTCTACTTGTTTCTTCCTTTCCGCTTCGATCTCTATGTTAATGTTCCTAATGGTGGTGATACATTCTATATCATTGCGTTGGTTTGCTACCAACCAGCTTCTCTCTTTATACAGGTCTTTCAACTTTTTTTTCCTTTGAGGAAAGCTTGTTCCTTTCTCCCGTTCAATCATATTCTGTTTTACTGTTTGTTTGAATTTTAACCACATATCCCAGTTCCACTTTATTATTCCGCTTTGAACAGGGGGTCTGGAATTCAGTTAAAAAGATCAATGGAAAATTTGGTGGAAGTGTCCATCATTTCTGTGGAGATCAGTTCTGGACCATGATGGTCCACAACTAATCTCTACTTGTGAAGAAGAGATATAAATTCAATCAAGACAGATACCAATACTATGATTTATGTACGTGTAAGCCTGGAGATTAGGATTGCGAATCCTCCATATGTTTACTAGTTGAGCATTGTTGAAATATATTTTTAACTGTGCATATCCCACTTTTCCACTCCTGAGATGTCCTCCTATTTTGTCTAATGAGGGTTTTACAATACAATTCCACTATCTAGCTGCTATAGTGCAGTGGACACTGATATAAATATGGCCCGAATTCCTGTCTAATTGTTCCATTGGACAGAGCATAAGCATTTATAAACTCTTTTACACATTCACAGTATTTCACACATTCACTGCATGCAGAGGCGTAGCTAGAGGCAGGCAGATGGGGCAGTCTGTCCCGGGCAGCACTTTGAACATTTTTGAACTTTTGCAGTTAATTCTAAAATACAGTCTAGAGAACTCAGTTCCAAAACTATTGTAATACTATAGCGATTCCTCACAATTGCTGTAAGTGCTGCTAGTTGTGAGAGGAGTTTTTCTAAATAAAACTGATTAAGAATTACCTACATTACTATGAAATAGACTTCGCCAATGTCATCGATGATTTTGCTAACAGAAAAGCAAGAAAAATAGCATTTTAGAATGTTGAAATTAAAGTTTTACTTCAAAAATAAACATAGTGTTTTAATTTATTTCCCATGAGTATTGAGAGGGGTGGCAAACTCAGGGATAGCCCCGGGCAGCAAAAGCTCTAGCTATATCACTGACTGCATCATGCCTTTGGATATTATAAAATGACTGGGGGGGGGGGGGGGGGCAAGAATAAGAACTCCTACTACAGCTCTGTTAAATCTTCCAAAGCTCCAATAAGAAAGAAATGAATATCCATCTGTTAAAATTTTTATATCTTTAATATAATAAAGGTATATAAAGATATCTTTTTATATCTTTTGCAGAAGTATGTTTCTTGAAGAAACAAAAACCAGATATAATGGCACAGCACAAGTTTCTTGCTTAATTTGCCTGTAGAATCTTTGTACATTTAATGAGGCAATGCAGAAAGGAGATGCTATGATTAGTGAAATGTCACTGGTAAGTCTAACTTCTAGATTTTGAATAAACCTGATGAAGACTTCAGTCTGTGAAGGAGCAATTATGTAGCCTTCTTCTTCTTGTAAACTGTTTTCCAGTTTTTTGCAGTTGCTTTCCATTATTTCAATTTCATGCCTATCACTCTTGATTTGGAAGCTAGTTATTTTCTTTTCATGTAGATGATAATCATACTGGAAAAACTTTGAATCAGTAAACTTCATTAGTTTTTCTTTTATTGTATCTCTTGCTTTCCTTTATTAGCATGACATGGTTCTTCACTGTCCATAAATTCTTCTAAGTATAAAGAGTCTTCATTTGACAATTCGCAACCTTCTCCATCTTTATATTTTTTTATTAATTCTTTTAGATGTTGTTCCTTATTTTTAACACATCTTTTAATTTTTTTGTTTATCCTCAATTTTTTTTTATTATTATTAATTCAACTTTCTTTTTTAATGATCTTCTCAGCATACTGAGTTCTTTCAGTTGTCTTATTTGCTTTTCTGTTTCTTCTCCAGTTTTGCCCTGTAAAACGGTTTCATGTGTTTGCATCTCATCTTCTATTTGTTCAGTTATTATACCAGGTTCATTATTGGTAATTTCAACTGATGTTGTTCCATCATTATATGACTGAGACAGTGGTCCTGCAGTTCTAGAATTTTGGGACAAATTTCAGGCTGATTTGGTCGTGCCACTTCTTCACATCCTGTAATTTCAATTCCTAGAGTTTGCACCATTGGAGGAATTGGTACCATTATCTCAGGTGGAGAAAAGACTAAAATCTCTGCATTTGACAGTAAGAGATTTTTGTGATTTTACCAAGTGTAGTTTGTTTGAAGGTGCCATCTTTACGAGACTGAATTGGAAGATTCGGGAACTCTTCTTTATGTCTCTCTGATATACATATATACAGTGTTCTAACTGGCTCTAATGGTGCTCCCACTCTTTCAGCAAAAGTTCTGAAAGGACAGGTGCTAATGCAATGTAGACCTTTCGCATTCCTGATAGGGTTTGAGACTCTGATTAGAAATATGTCCAATCTCCATGCAGTTGAAACATTTAGATTTGGTGCAGTTGCCACCCAAGCGATCACATGAACCACAATGCAGGCACTGCTTATGTACTCCAGGATAGTTTACCATAACTCAGGTTATAGCAATGTTGACAAAATTTAGTAAGGGTATCTTCATATCCATTGTGAATGTGACGTCACCAGAAAACCAGTTCGGATCTTCACCTGATAAATCCTTTCATATGTTACTAATTTTATCCCATTTCGAGAATGTCTGTATAAGATTTCCATTACTGTTCTCTATATATTTCATTGAAAATCTTTCAAATTTTACTGTTTTAACCTGGCTTCCCACCATTACAGGAATAACTGTGCTGCCCTCAAAAGTAAAACCCTGAAATAGTTTTTCCTTGTTTCCACATCTATAACTACAATTAAATATTTTCCTCCGCCATATGGGATGAAGGAATAAATCTTACTAGCACCAACCATTTCTTCTAAACCTTAGTCACCCGTGTCGCTTCTTCACATCCTGGAATTTCAATTCCTAGAGTTAGCACCATTGGAGGAATTGGTACCATTATCTCAGGTGGAGAAAAAGACTAAAATCTGTGTTTGAGAGAACAAAAAAAAAAAAAACCTTTCGGTCATAAGACTGAGAATTAAATAATCCTGTAATATAGAAATAATTCTACACCACTAGAAAATGCTCTATTTGAGCTATTATAAAATGGCAGCCTAGATACCACCAAAAGTAATCTTGTAATGCAGATATTTACTGCACCACCAGCAATCTTAATATTTCCTTTAAAAAAAAAAACAGTGCTAGTGGAAGACGAAACCACCACTATCATCTAGAAGTGATTGAAGTAATGAAGAAGTCATATTTCCATATACAAGTAGCCAAAAAGGTATCACATCTTATTACTAAAATACTTCGGATTAGAGATAGATGTTGAAAGATTTTCCACTTAGTTATACTATAAATTAATGCCAAGAAATTATATTCTTGGCTTAATCCTTTATCCAAGTGTAAGCAAACAAAGTTTGCACGTGTAGCATTAACATGTCCATAAGGATACGTTACGTTACATATCCTTACGGACATTACACAAGTTTTTTGCATTATAGGATACTAAGGCAAGTGATGTGAAGTCATTAGCCTCTATGTATGAGTTGCCCAGATGTATAGTTACTTCATGCACAAACTTTGTTTGCTTACACTTGGATAAAGGATTAAACTAAGAATATAATTTCTTGGCATCTTTAATTTACAACCTGTTGATACCTATCAGACAGCCAATCTCCAATCCAATGCAGTCTAATATCCATCCACTTTAATTTGACTCTCAACTTATCATGCAGTAATCAATCCAAAGCCTTTGAAAAGTTTAAGTACACTACTGTGTATCATCCATCTTCCACATCCAATGTTGCTGTCACATTATTGTAATGAATAAGTAGATTACAAATACATGACCTTCAGCAAATCTGTACTATCAATCAAAAATAATACCATTGTTGTCAACCCAATTCTGGATTGTGATTCTCACCAGCCTTTCCAACACTTTAACCACAGCACCTGATGCACAGATTGGCCTATAATTTGATGCTTGAATAATGTCACCTCCTTTATGAAGCAGAACAATCTTGCCTTCCTTTCATACCTTTGGAACTTGATCCAATATAAGATTCATATTAAATATGTCAAGGCAGATATCAGCTCTCTGGCACATTTCTTCAAAATACACATGATATATAATCAAGTCTCACTGCCTTATTAATATCAAGCTTGCTTAATTCCCCATACATCTCTTGTTCACTTACAGTCAGTCTCTCCTCCTCATCATCAACTGCTCTCAGTTTCCATAATGTCATATTCACAACAATGAAAGACCTTTATGAACTGCTTATTAAATATATTGTTCTAATACCATTTTCTCCAGTCAACGTCATCATTCCATGATCATTCTTTTTTTTTTTTTTTTTTTTTTTTTTTTTTTTTTTGTCAGTACCTGTTAAAAGAACTCCTTAGAATTCTTTTTAGATTTGTTAGCTAACTGCTGCTCATACTGAACTTTTGCTAGATACCCTTACCTACTCACTGTTCTTTCTTGTTCTTTGTAAGCCTGATGGAATTGATTATTACCACTCCTCTTATGCTGCCTCCATAATGCCTTTTTTTCCCCTCCGTATCGCATTCTTAATCTCTTCATTCATCCATTTCATACCTACCTTATTCAACCTTCTGAGTCTTGGAATACATTTAGACATCGCATCTACTACATAGTTTCTTAAATATCACCCAAGCAGCATTGATCTCCTTTCCAGTCAATTCCTTATTCCATGCTATACCTGCAAGCTGTCTCCTGAGCTTTTCCTACTTACCAGCCTTGTAGTAACACATATACCCTTTCCTCACAGAGGTCCTTACATTTCTGGCAACAATCCAGGTAATCACTTTATCACTCTCACCAACTGGAGGGAGATTTGACACCTCATTTATAATAATGTCCTCTGATGAGATGATCAAATCTAAGATCTTCAATCCTTGCACCCCGCCCCCAATACATACTGTCTGATGATGATGTCCCTAAAAACTTCATTTTCTTTACTTCCAGTTGCTATCTTGATATCCCAACCTATATTGCCATAATTAAAATTACCCATAACAATCACACTTTTCCCATTTGCTAGGCTAATTTGCTTATACATTTACTGGTCACTACTCTCCACATTACCAAGTCTATGACAACATCCAACAAAGCATTTCATTGAATAGAAAGAAATTCTATTCACCATACTGCCTCAAAACCATTACCACTATTTCCCCCTTGCATCTCTATCTTGAATGGACATAACTTTTTTCCTATAATCAATAGAAAAAAAACCTTCTTTCTGATACAGCTAGCATTCATATAAAAACATAACAGCTCATTCTTGGATCTATAACAAGTTTCACTGATACCACTTATTAGATGTTTCTCTCCATACTTTCCTTGAGCCATTTCTTTTTCTCCTTACTCATTTCAGAACCTTATTCAAATCCAACTGTTTTCCCTAGATCCTAGGTCATCCCCTTCCATTTTTGTCTATGCACATTCACATCCTCATGGAGTATCAACCTTTCTCAATGCTGCATTCCCTACCCACCATAAGTCTCCCCATTTCCCTGTTTTGTCTTGCACACTTGTTCTCTCATTCTCTACACTCATGCTACCCACTTCTTCGTTCATAAGCACCACTTCAATCTTTCCTTCCTTGATCTCCTGCTCTTACATTGCTTCTTACTTGTTCAGATTCATTCTCTGTACTCATTACTCTCCCTTCCAGCAGCAGTCTCTCCAAATGATTCACACCAAAACCGTTCAAATGCAGTCCATCACTCTTATATACAGTTCAATTCTTCCTTCATATTCCACATACATTTTTGCTATCATTCACTCTCACCATTTTACTGCCAGTCACACACTTGTTGGCCATCAACTCTGCTTACCACCTTATCATTAATTGCACTTTATTTTTCAACATCATTATTGCCCACTTTATCATCAAATGAACTTTTTTCTTCGCTATCACTTCCACGTACTATGTGAACATTCGCAGAATCTTCAATTACTGTGTCAGTTACAACCATGTTTCCTACTCATATTTAAGCAAACCTCATGATCCATTAGAATATTACATTTTTTACAAACCCACACTTGTTCTTTTCTCTTATTCAACCTCTCAACATAAAATATTTGTGATACCTTAACACACACACATACTTTATTCACAGCACTGTATCATTTCTGAGAAATTGAAGCAACTGACTTTGTTTCCTGCACAGACCTATGCAATGATTTGCCTTTCACTGCCATGATGTATCAATGTGCTAACAAAAACAATGAATTTGTGATAATATCGCCTAAGAAATTTATCCGTACACCATGTTCAAATATCTCACAGTAATAATTAATCTGCAATTTAGACAATATTAGCACACATTATATATAAACTGGGGGGAGGGATACGGCACCCCCCCCCCCTGTGTTCCAGACTGGTAGGGCAGTTCTCCTTGAATTCTGATGACTTGAATTTTGAAGACTCGACACTCAGGGTAGCCCCTGAATTTCAAAATGTTTCAAAAAAACTTGACATAAAAAGGCTTATCATTTTATTTATATATATATATATATAGGGTAAGTATATATATATATGATTTACTCATCTTGCTGCATATCACATTAGATAATTGGTGGTAGCGAAACAAGGAAGACAAAAACAGGTGAGATTCTTCTAAATAATTATTAGATATATTCAAAACCAGGCATAAGATAATCTTGCTGAATAGCAGGCAATTTGAAGTAGAGTAATGTGAGCAATACATCAAAATGGAGAATTAGACAATGAGACTTATTTATGCCTATGGAAGAATTTATCATCATACCTCTTATGGAGCCAAAACTCATCATGGAGATCTCTCACTATAAACAACTCATCATAGCATGCCATAAATGCATTTACTATTTTCATATTCACCACACTCTCATTCCAGTCACCCACCACTCTCCACACAGAAACTTACTTCTCCTACCTCTCCACTCATATACAACTTACATAGACAGACTACATCTTGCTTTCCCTGTGTAATAATCCCTTACCAACTTATGCCTCAACATATCCCACTCCTATCTGTTATTCTGCAAATTGCATTTCCTTCATCCTTCTTCATATTCAACATTCCTGAGAGAGCTTTCCAAAATCTCATCCTTTTGAAAACCAAACCAAATCACGCAACCACATTTGTACACAGTATGTGGCCTGTTCAAGATCTCATATAACTGAACCATAACTCCTTTTGTCAATGTCTTCCATATCATTGCCATAATCTGTAGTGCTGTCCTCACAATTTTAGCGGTCTCCAAATTTTAGGTCCTTATCCACCATTACACCTAGATCCCTTACTTCCTCTGAGATATCCCCACCAACTGTATACTTTGCATTTGATCCTGACTTCCCAAATTTTAAAAATTATACTTTGCAATGCTGAACTGACAACCCTAATCACTTCTCCATACACCTAGTCTATCTTTGGCCTAGAATCAGTCCTTAACTTTAGAATGAGTTCCATTCTGACACTCCTATCATAAGTCAAAAAAAGGTTGTAAGTTGGAAATCACTATTATGAATAAGGGTGTATTAACAATTGTATTGCCTGAATGCTAAAATGTGCATATCTGTTTTGTTATTTTTTAAACTAACTTTACTCTTTGCTTACAGTGAAATAATACAGTGTACAAAATTACTGTATACAATATTTTAATAAATAATGAAGCATGAGTGTACTATGTTGCTCTGCATTTACCAGATGGTTATTTTATTATTAACAGTAAAATAACTAGCTGAGCAAAGAGCAAGACTTTACACTGCAGCTTCATTAAATTGATTACTCAACAGAGGAGACAGAAAAAGACAGGTAATCAACAACAAATTCTTCAAATTTAGGAACTGCAACAAAGCATTTTGAAGATGGTTCACCAGTTGCATAACTTGTGAAAGGCCTAGGATCATCTGCAGGGGTAGGAGTAGGAATGGACTTCTTTAAAAATGTGCACATCATATTCCAAATGAATCTGTACAGTTTGCCTTTTCTTTAATGCATAAATTTCTCTGTAGCAAGCAACTGCAGCTTTTACCCTGTTGTCTGTTTTGCAAAATGCAGCTGTTTGACGATAATGCAATGTTAAAAAGAAATCAGAAAAGCAAAACAAATGTTGTAGCTTTGCGCGAGGACTAAAATATATAGTCAGTCCTCAACTTATGACAATCATCCCATTAACATCTTCACTGAGTACCACTTCATGCCTGAATCCCATGGACAATGGTGCTATTGTTCTATCAAGGCATGTATGAGTGTACTATGTTGCTCTGCATTTACCAGCTGGTTATTTTACTGGTAACAGTAAAATAACTAGCTGAGCATGTATGTCCATACACTTGCAGGATTTGAAAAAGATTATCAAATCTGTCTAAATGCTCTACACCTTAAGCCTCTGGCTAGTTAGCAATACGATCTTGTCAACAATCAGTTGCAGGAGGGGGAGAGGGTGACAATTACAGAATTTGACAAACTTTGTCAAATCCTGTGAATGTGAAAACATATGTTTTCAGTTGCTTCTTCGAAACAACATTCATACACTCTGCAGTTACTTCACTCCATGCTGCATCTAGATTCTTTCTACAATACAAGATGTCATAATCCTTCCAAAAGTCTTTGAAAGTTTTTCTCATCCTCAGGTAAGGACAAACTAAATGTTTACCTGTATATGAAAAAATTTTCATGACTACTGCCAAATGCAGACAAATTTATTGCCTTCATACTAATAAACTTTATATTACACAACCAATGTGCTAAAATACATCATGAAAACAACTACCACATTAGTGTAAAACTAAAGTTTTACTGTTAACGCGGTAGTTGTTTCCATAATTTTCATGATGTATTCTGATCACCACGTAAGCATGAAGGAAATGTATTAAAAATTTCATACAAATTAAATTGCAATGCGTTTTTGGGAAAGTTACAAATTTCATAAGGATGTAGTTAATGTACAGTGCTTAGAGAAAACTATGTGAAGAGACATTTCAATGTGGAATATGTCCATCTCGAGATACACCAAGCGACTAAGGAGTTGAGGCAAACTGGCCCACTTCTTCAGAAACAAAGATATGGCCTTGTTTGTTTTCTTGACATTTTGAGCAGCAATGCATCTCCCTATTGTGTCCCAAATGTGTTTTATGGGGTTGAGATCTGGGAAGCATGCTGGCCACTCAATTTGATTAATATCCTCATTCTCCAGAAGTATCTCCACTGCTCGTGCATAATGCGATGTGGCACTGTCATCCATAAAAATGAATTCTTTGCCTACAGCACCATGGAACAAGTGAACATGACATTGAAAAACTTTATTGAAATATCATTCACCATAGTCCCTTTTCCAGCACTAGTAGATTGGTGTGTCCATTAAGCATAATACCTCCTCACACCATGACCCCAGCACTGCCATACCTATCCCTTTAAACATTCTCACTGCTTTCACACCAGACTAAGTGTCATCTAGAATCAGAGGAAAGACTAAAACGATCCTCATCTGTGAAGAGTACATTAGCACGTTGGTGTCTTGTCCACTTTTTTTGGATACACCACTGAAAATGTGCTCTACGAGTCATGGATAAAGGAACGCAGACTACAGGTGTTTGGGCATATACGCGTAACTGGCCTTTAATGGATCCAAGTAGCAAGTTTACCAGCTGTGGTATGTTGATTATGTTAAGACCAAACATCTGGAACATTCCATTGGTTTGAAACACAGTCCAGAGCTTGGATGCAATGCTATGTGAGATTCCAAACTCTCTACAATATCAGTAATTCTGCAGCCTTCTTCAAGCTCTCCAAGAATTCTTCCTTGTGTGAAATCATCTGGATGATGTCTTTGAGACATTACAAGACATCCAAGTTTGCAGCTTTATTCCTTCATGAAAAGAGCTTCTGTTGAGTGCTAGTATGGGACACCTTTACAAGCAATTCAAAAATCTGAATGTGTACTTACTTTCTACTCGAAATCGTCAGTTATACAAATTACCACAAGCTGATTCATCTGAACTTGTAGTTGTAATCTTCAGAAATAGCGTTTATCCTTAGGTTTTGGACACCAGTGTATCTCTTAAATAATATACCTTGACAGCAGCAATAACACCATTACCCAAGGGATTCAGGAGTGAAGTATTGTAGTATTCAATGAATATGTTAATGGAATGTCATCATAAGTTGAGGACCTGACTGTATATTCAAGTTCTGTTGCAAAGCAACACATTTGTTCTACTCCTCTTAGTTCTTTCCAACTTGGCATTATTTGCAAACAGCTACATATCATCATTCAAATATTTTCTAATATTATTAAACAAAAAGCTAAACAGGAACAGCCCCTTGGGTCACACCACTTGTGATGTACGCTATACACAACTCGCTGATACCTATCAGACAAGTTTTCAATTTGACATACTAAATCTATTATCAAACTCCATATACCCAATTTAATTACCAGCTTGTCATGTGGTAATCTATCAAAACCTTTGCAAAATCTGCACTATGTGCATGATTTCCCTTGTCCAATATTTGTCACATTCTCATAATAAGTACAGAAATGTATAGTTTATCCAACCATCAAAACAATGATCCTTTAATTAGCTGATCCAGGTATATCAACTGACTTATGGTAGCGCACCATGTAATTGTACTTCATTTATCTGACCTTTCAAGTATCAGAACAACAAATTACCCTCTCAATGTGGATGGATAAACAATAGATTTTTTAAGTAGATTATAGTCTGTGAGTGTTCAACCTTCCACAATAAGTCTTTTGACTCTGTAGAAGCTTGGAATTAATACTAATTTGCAATCCATAACATGATGCAAGAAAATTAAGAATAATCAACTGGATCAAAACTGCACTAAAAATAAATAAAAAGAAAACTGACTGCATAACTCTAACACTTCTGTTTTAATAATTATGTGGCATGTCATTCCTTAATTTTTAGACTAAATCTCCTATGATAAGCCCCAGGTTTATCAATATATATATATATTCAGCGAGCATTTTTTAGTATTATTTACTATTATATTTAATATCTCATAGTAGTAAATATTAGTTAACATCCATTGATCACTACATTAATATTTTAAACTACAAACTAATACTTGAAGATAAGTGGAATGAAAACACAAATATATCCACACTGCAAAAGCAACTATTGTAAATCACAGAAACACTAACAATAGCAAGACAGCTTCTAGGGTATATGACACCCCTAAATTCAATAAAAAAATAAATAAATAAAATAAAATAAAATAAAAAAACTTTTATTTTTTCTTAATGATTGATGCACAATTTTGCCTGTTTTTGCCTTAAGCATTGCCTTAAGGAGGGGTGACGTGTCCCTGATTACCTTCTTAAAAATTAGAAAATTAGTCCCTGATTATTCTTAAAATAGTCACTGATATTAAATTAAAATACTTATTAAAATTTAATTAAATTAAAATTAGTCCCTGATTATTCTTAAATTGGTCACTGACATTAAATTAAAATACTTATGACTTAAATTAACTACTAACAAAATAAACACAATCCGTTTATTTTATTTTATTTTCGCAATAAGACAGAAGCATCTTGAAAGCTTGTCCCCACCCACCCTTTAATCTCCAATACAGGCTAATTCATATCACCTGCCACACATATACGGCAATATGAGTGGAAGCGAATGGATTTCAAAAATCCTCTATTTCTTTATTGCCCATTTTCTCAACCCTCCCCAACTCAGTAAAATTTCTGGCGAGCCAGTACACACAAACGGTTTCTTTTTTTTTTTATGAATCTTCACCGGAATTTTTCCCATCAAAAACCCTTCGTAGTGATATTACTGAGTAAAAGCAATGAAAAACTAGAAACGTTTCTCTACACTGTATGTTCCATCGCTTTATTTAACTGAAATTGGTTTCAAAATAATTGCAATGATTTCTTCTCCTGGAAAAACATCATTTTTATCAAAAACCGTTAGATGGGAAAAAATAAAAGCTGATCATTACGGTTGCTGACGTATAGGAAATTAGGATATCCTGTTCTGATCTTCATTCTTATTTTGGCTTTAATTCATCAAGCAGTTATAGTTATACAGGATGGGCAAAAAAAAAAAAAAATTAAACTAGTATGCAACTCTAGTTATTCGTAAAGAAGAATATCAAACAATTTATGTGCAACGTTCATCTTAACACAAACTAAACATCGATGGCGATCTCGATTATTAAAAATAATCTAAACATTGGCTTTCCGATTCAACATTGCTAACATTGTTTCAAGTACAACTTTAATTTTGTAGCATTTAGTTGTCGTTGAAAGGTTCATGATTTTGACACGCCCTTAAACAATGAAATCAGTAAGCTGTAAATGTAACTTTTCAAAACCATATCACATAATGCGTGTCATGTATGACACCGAAAATAGTTAACAGGACACCAATCAAAAAGAGAAACGGAACAATACTCAAATTCAAACTACATCATAGGATGACATTTGTCATGCAAGTTCCGTTCACGTGTTGGTTATGAAATTCACTGTAGAAAGAATGCTGTCAAAATTATCACGTGCTACGTACAACAGAAATAGTGGATTTTGAGTGCAACCTTTACTAAATTAGTTTAAATTAATTAAAAAAAAAAAAAAAAGTTATCAGACCTTGACCTTGCCCCAGGCCTCACCTCCGCCCGTTTCTATCCTCCTGGAACTTTGCCCAGCCCTCAGAGTAGTTACCTAGGTAGCACAGACCAAGCTTGTTCACGACGTGCGGTCTGACTAATCTTCCGAAAGCTGCATGTGTGTGTGTACAGTTCTTCACAATACAGATACATATAAAGGGATCTCATTTGGGATTTTTACATTGCACATACTGATTTAAAACGTGCTAAAAGGTTTATGTAATTAGCTTGGTAATTTATTTCTTACCGCTCTTTTGCATGACGGACAAAAAAATCACCTCCACAAACCCACCGAATCGCGCATGGTCAGTATGGCCGTCGAACTCTCGTTCGAATTCTCGTTAGATCAGCAACGATATTAGAAAATGGCCGTTTTTACCGGGAGTGGTTTCAAACATATATGTAGATATATAAACAAAATAGAATCAGCTAAGGTTTAATGACGAAATATATATTAAATACTATTCACCACCGAAGGTTTAACAACTGTAAAAAATATGAAAAATAGTTCTTATGAATCGATAACAGAACTCAGTAGTCATCAAAAGAGATTAAACATGACCAGTCTAATTTAATCTAGCTAACTGATCAGCATGTCTTTATAGAAATTCATCCCACATTTATTCTGCTTTGGTTATTTTAAATTCTAACTAGAAATTAATTGAATTTAATCAGAAATGAAACAGTAGTGAAATAAAGCGGTGATATTTCTATGTCCAGCTTCAGATGCATCAAGGTACTGACGGCGAAATAAAAACATGCTCAAAACTAATATGCAATAAAAAAAAAAATAAATAAAATATATAAAGTGTCCAATAAAAGAAAACAATTTCTGTAGATAATAGATGGCCTTTTCATTTATATGTATCATTTCATCGGAAATGCAAATATAGTTGGAATGGTAAAAGACCCAACTAAAGCAATGTGATCAATATATCATCAACAACAACAATGGGTCCAATGCCCGTAGGTGTTTGCTGCCATCTCGATATGATTCTTCCATTGCATTCTATTTTGTGCAAGATGACTCGGTTTGTGTATAGAGTTTCCGCATCATTCGACGATGTCATCGCCCCATTCTCTGTTTGGCCTCCCTCTTTTGTTCTTTCCTTCAATCATTCCAAACAGCAACGTTTTTAATTTTTTCTCATCATTCATTCTACATATATGGCCAAATAGACGTAGTTTCCTTTTGATTATTTTCTGGATCAGGTTTTCTTTTGGTTGTATTCGTCTGTAGATTTCCTCATTGTTCACTTTGAGCTTTTTGTAAGCTGTATCCAGCTTATTCTCAAGATCTTTCCATGGCACTTCCTCTCAAATGCCAATATCCTCATTTCAGATTCTCTCAGGAGTACTACCCAGGTCTCGCATCCATAAAGCATGCTGCTGAAGACACAGGTTTCTACAATATGCAGTGTAGTTTGCATCTTTATAGATCGGCTCTTCCATATTTTTTTGTCCATGGCTTTTAAAATAGTTGTTGCTCTGACTATTCTAATATTTTATCTCGTTTTTGGGGTCCAAGTCATGCATCATGTGGCATCCAAGATATGTGAAGTGTTCCATATTTTCCAGTTGAAATCTGTCTACCGTAACTCTGTTCAGTAACTCCTGTTGTACGAATATCATTGTTTTAGTTTTTTCAAAGTTGACATTTAGTCCATATCTTTTTCTTTCTGTATATAGTGTTTGCAATGTCTGTTCCAGCCTTGCTGCATCTTCTTCAATCAGGAGGATATCATCTGCAAAGCAGAGGTAGTTTATTCTCATGCCATTTATTGAAATGCCTCCACCTTTTTCTTTAATCTTATTTAGTGTTCTTCCCAGATGTTTGATGAAGATGATTGGTGATATTGGGTTGCCTTGACTAGTGGCGAACCAATCTCCAGTCCCACGTGCTTTTCTGATTTTTGCTTGTGCATGGCTGTTTATATCTTTCAGCAGGTGGATCAATTTATTGTCCACACCATAGGATTCCAAGACAGCCCATGTTATATTTTGGTCAATATTATGAAATGCTTTTTGGAAGTCCATGAAACTGCAACATATCTTTTTGTTCTTTCTTCAAGCTTTCTCTGCTATTAGTCTTGGTGCGAGTATTTGTTGCACTGTACTTAGATCTTGTCGAAATACAGCTTGCTCATCCGGAAGATGTGCCTCCATATTGATGCCTCTGTAGCGCAATTGGAAGAACGACGGTATATTGCGCCCTTCGATTGGAATAGGCCTAAGTTCGATTCTTGTCGCTATGGGAGGAATCTTTATGTGGACAATTTTCAATCGAAGGTGAGTTAGTAGATGACGTTGATGGAGATGTTTGGTAATAGAGGTTCAGTGGAGACAATTGTGTAATAGTAGGTATCCTCCCGCGATGAGTCCGAAGACTCATCGCAGGAGGATATAATAATATACAATATGCCACTTCAGGCGTTCTGTTAGTATTTTCATCAGCACTTTGCCAAGATGACTCATTAATGCAATAGTTCTGTAATTGGTGCATTCTAAAGCACTGCCTTCTTATGAAGAACAACCAAGACCGATTTTTTCCACTCTTCAGGAGCATACCGTGATCTCCATATTTCATTACATAGCTTATGTATTTCTTTTACAGCTGATTCTCTCCCCCATATTTTAGCATCTCGCCTATTTTGTTGTCATTTCCAGGAGACTTTTGTTGTTCTTGAGATGTTTTATAGCCTTATTCATCTCCTCTTCCAAGATGTCATTTTCAAAGATCTCTGCAGGTGGAGAGATTGATTACTTCTGTTGCAGTATCATTTAGTTGATTTTTATGTAGTTCGCTGCAATATATTGTCCATCTGTGTATGATTTCTCTTGTCCATCAATATTTTACCATTTTCATCTTTGACTGCTACTGATCTTGTTTGCCACTTCCTATTGACATTTCTTATAAGTTTGTAGACCTCTTTAGTTTTGTGTTCTCCATAGCACTGTTCAATGTCTTTGCACTGGTTCTCCAACCATTTGGCTTTATCAGATCTTGCTGCTTTCCGTACTTCATTGCATTTTTGACGATAAAACTCATCTACTGCCTCTGAATTATCTCTTTTAAGTTTTAGTTCTCTTTTCTCTTGTACCAATTTTAGAGTTTCCTGAGTTATCCATTTCTTGTTGATCTTTTTCTCTTTCAGGAATAACTTCCTCTACTGCTTTTTTAGTGCTAAAAAACTGTATTTATATTTTGTTTTTCACTTCGGGTCTTAAGCTTAGTTTCCAATATGTTCTGATATGCTGTTCTTAGCCTGTCTTCATTCAGTTTTGAGATGTCTCTAGCTTTTTGGAACATTCCTTTGTACTTCTCTTTCAGTTTTAGTCTTATATTCGCAATAACTAAGCTATGGTCCGAATCAATATCAGCTCCTTCGAATGATCTGCACTGTTGAACTGAGGTTCTCCATTTCCGGTCTATTAATATCAGGTCGATCATATTTCTGTTTTTGCCAAGAAGGAGCGCTACGTCCATTTACGAAAATCTTTTTTTTTTTTGTTGGAATTTGGTATTGCAAATTATCAGGTTGTTATCCATGGCAAATTCAAGGAAACATCTCTCTACGTTCATTTCTTTCTCCATATCCAAATTTTCCCATCCTGTGTTATTTTTGCCAAACTTTGCATTCCAGTCTCCTTCAATGATGAGTATATTCTGTTTCAGCACCTCATCAATTACTAGTTGTAGATATCTGTAAAATCTCTCAATGTTTTCATCTGCACTCTCTGCATTGGGCGCATATATTTGAATGGTTGTGATATTAAATGGTTGGGCACTGAATCTTGCAACTATTATTCTTTCACTCACTGGTTTGTATCCTATCATTGCTTGACAGGCCTTGTTACTTAGCAGGAAACCTACACCTGCTTCATGCTTACTTTCATTTCCTGACCTGAGAACTCTTCCACCATTTGATTCTCCTGACAATGTCCATCTCATTTCTGAAATCCCCAATATATCACATCTGGATTTCTTCTTGAAGCAACTGCAATTTTCCAGTTGCCCAGAGTGTACGGACATTCCATGTGCCAATTGATATTCCATTCTTTACAGGCCTGAGTTTGATTTTTTGTCTTTGTTTTCAGTAACTGATTTTTCGATCCAACTCTGACTACTCGATTGGGAACTGGACCTTGTTTGACCGGGCGACGTCCTAGTCGGCATGAGTCTTTTTCTTGCACTTTGGCATCAATTTTTAATCTTGTTTTCTTTTTACTGTCAACGCATCGACACTTATCTGACAAACCCTTAATCTTCCTTGAAGAGCTTGGGAGAGAATGAGAAGGAGCATATAGATCAGTATAGGCGTATTCACATCTTTTATTTGCCTTCTTTTTATCAGTTTGCCTGTGTTGTTGGATAAAAAAATAAAATAAAATAAAACTAAATTACAGGGATAAAAATCCTGCTCCATCCGTATGATACCGATTAACTCACCTTTAACTGAAAAGCTCCATTAAGTTTCTCACATCTTAGATGGAATACGAATCCAGGTCTTTCCACTCGAGTGGAAAACATGTTCTCGATACTGTGCTTCTGAAACTCTGCAAGTGTGTTAATTCATCAATGTTCTTTTTACTATGTTCAGTGGTTAAATTCCAAACGAATAAGCTCCGGGACCCTTAAAGTAAGGATCATAAATGTGAGACTATTGCTAGATTGTAGCAACGTTTTTAAAAATTTTATTTATTTATTTATTCTGGCAGAGTTAAAGTCATCAGGCCTTCTCTTCCACACCAAACAGAAACATTAAATTCAAATACAACATATTAATATTATTGCATTTCAACTGATGGGAATCCTGTGTTTCTGTGGATTCGCTACAGTCTTCTTTCTCTTCAGAAACTACATACAAACTGTCATTACAAACTCTTATCAGTGTCATCCGAGCTGTTTTTCAATTTAAAGAAGCTACAAATGTGCTCGTCTATCTTTGTGCTTCTCACAATCACGAGCTCTGATAAACAACTGCTAATCTGCTGTTTTGTTGTTGGTTACACATGACTCACCACTGGTATTCAGCAGAAAAACCAGGAGTTACCATCAACTCCAAATTTAATCAGTTTGCCACTACCATGATCTCCCACCTCAAGACCAATCAAGTTCAGCAATGGCATAAAAGTCTTCCCATCTGTAACACGAGGAAGCATCATCAATGTATTTACTAACTTGTATGAATATTTCTAAATGTGAACTTATAACAACCCAGAAAAGGTGCTGTATAAAATACATAAATTTTGACCTCTATGATATGGTGTAATAATACCATGGGATAATAATCACAATAATAATAATAAATTGTTGGTTATTGACAGTGTTGCCAACTAGAAAAGACAAAATATTGCTACGAGTCTCTCAAAATTCCGCTACACTATGCCGCAATAATGTTTGCTTGTCAATCGCAGCAAGATAACGTATTACAGGAAGCTCCAAACCTCCTCATCAAGCGTTCGTAATCAGGCGACTGTTGATATTGACTTTATATACGCATTGAAATCTGTAAAGTATTGTTGAATAATAACAAAATAATGTAGGCATAATTACTGTAAAAAGCGAAAAGTCAAAAAAACCGAAAAATGTTCCGGGTCGTGGCCCAGTGCATAAAAAAGTTCCTGGGCTGGGTCCCGGCTGAATTTAACCGCTGACTATGTTCTTCACATCTCAGTGCTGGAGCGAAATTATAAGCATAGAGGAACAGCGACGTAGGATAAATATCATCAGAATGACTTGCATTTGAAGAGTCTTAGCACTGATCAAATGAAGAACTGTTGAGAGATCCTCTGACTATTAAATAATCCAGAGAAACTAAAGTTTTTAAAGTTCAATAGGTTTTATGTGACATTCAATGAGATATCTCTATGTCAAATTACTTCGGGTACATTTTGAAGAACATCTTAAAACTATCATTCCTTGTATTTCCTTGAGGACGTGCTATGGTGGTGATGTACAATATTTTCATTTTGACCATACACTGCATACTGTAGAAATTAGATTTATTTTCAGTTTTTACTAGAATAAAATCCATTAACATAAGAAAGCAATGGAGTTATTTCATTCCCTTACACATTTAGAAAGTGAAAAGTTGGCGACTCATCTAATTACAGCAATTTTGTGATTAGACAACATAAGTGAGCTGTCAACTTTCACAACAAGATATATTCTCTATTATTCTACATAATTCGGATCAAAAATAAGATTTATCAACTCACACCACCGAGCACATTTTATTTTCAGATGACGTACAAGCCAGTTCAAGATATCATCACCATTCTTCCATCATAGATCAAATTCCTCGATTAGAACAGTACAGACTTCATAAGATTCTTTGTTCCTGCAATCTTTCCTATTTTGAACAGACTAATAATGCAATGCAATAGACATCTAACGATCTGAACATATATATACACACTGAGTAAGCTCTTGCAATGGGAATAACCTTGGATATACAATCACCCCAATAACGAAGTACCACCTGATATCATCGTCGTGTGCGGCTGCTATAAATGGGCACACCTATCCTCTGTATGTAACCAGTAAATGTTTTCCAGTAATGAAGAAATGTGGTGACGTAAGCCAATTTCACCGCGGACAGATAGTTGTGGCCCAGAGGGCAGGTGCCAGTAGTTTGGAAACAGTCACACTTGTTGGTTTCTCACATACTACCGTATGAAGTAGATACCAGGACAGGATTAACCATGATGAGACATCTAGCAGGACTCACACAGGTCAGCCACTCGTAGTTAATTCTAGAGGTGAGCGTAGGGTGTCACTACTGGTATCTCACCTACCAGTACAACAGCAAGGCAATTCGACCCATTTCTACACGCACGATGCGCCGTACGTGGAGTTCCACAATCAGAGGACAAAAAGAGTACCCAGGATCACGGCCAGGCAACGCAAACAATGCCTCGCATGAGTCAAGGAACTTTGACTTACCAGTACAACACCTGGGCTATTTGAACCATTTCTACATGCACCATGTGTTTGGAAGGTCGTCTGGAGTGATGAGTCGCATTTCCTGCTGCACCATGATGATGACCAGGATCGCATTTGGCATGAAGCCCTATTTCCTGGTTGCACAGTTGAGGTTCAACAAGCCGGTACAGGTGGTGTTATGGTTTGGGGAGTTTTCCCCTGGCATGCTCTAGGTCGTTTCGTCTTCTTAGAAAGGATTCAACAGGGCAATGCAGGTGGTGTTATGGTGTTGATTGGTTATCATCCCACAAACACTGAATGGTGAACGCTACAGAGACCTGTTAGCCGACCATCTTCATCCTGATATGTAGGAGGTCTACTCCAACCACAGCAGGGTGGTTGGAGTAGACCTCTGAGTAGTGGTTGGAGTATTTTCAAAGTGAAAATAATCAACGAATTCGTCACATTGGCTTGGACCCAAACTCCCCTGATGATGTGACTATTTTTTATTTACTTAAAGCGCACAACTAGTTTCATCTTCTTAGAAGACTTCATCGGGTGCATTACATAAAGAGAAATTTCAAAAAAAAAAAAATGCAAGAGAAGAACTATAAATTAAATAGCCAACATATTACTGATATTTGAAGGCGTTCAGGATACCGTTGTATTGTTGGGCACGTACACGAGGTCATAGTTTCGTGAACGCCTAAATTGAATAACAGCGCAGTGACAATCAGAGAAACTATGGTGAGGTCAGTATTAAGATGTAATGGATTGAGGACGAACCTAATCCTAACACTATATTTTGTCTGAAAGCAGTGTGGGTCCTACGGTCGATTTTCTTCGTTTACAGGACGAAAATCTCGAGTTTCCGGGAGAAAAATCTCCACGTAAGAGATCGACTAATTCGGGGATCGGTCGAAAAAAGGCTTAGTTAAAGTTCTTCAAGTCGGAGATTAGAATAATGCTTGCGATGCACTTAGACGGCAAATGCACTTCCACTGAGCTACACTGGCACTCCTAAACTTCATGTGTAACTTCAGGAAAGCTAGTTTTCTTATTAAACTGACTTGAAACTCAAAAATGGTTTAAACATCTCGAAAATGTGGGAGTGATGACTATAAATTGCTATTAATAATCCACATTATTATGTAGATTTTTATGTACTGTGCCTTTGATCCCGACTGTTTATACTCATTTGCTATCTTTAGTTTCATAATGGCATTATGTGAGGAAGAGAGCGGTGGAAGGATGCACTTTGTAACGTTTGCTTTAATTTCGATTCTCGATTCAAATAATGGTCCAATTGTTATATATATATATTCACTCTGAAGATGGGAAGAAATACTCATCTTGAAACATATAGACTCTATATGTTTGAAGATGAGTATTGAGTATAGTCTATACTCAATATAGACTATGTTGACAAAAGTATTTGTACACTTGGTTATAGCCAAAAAAAAAAAAAAAAAAAAAAAAACCTTTTCATTACATTTCTAGTACCGATTGTACCACCTTTGGCCTGAATGATGATATGCAGTAACAACCGTTTGGGCATGCTTTCAACCAATTCCTGATACGTCAAAAGAGGATTATTCTTCCATCCCTCGGGCGAAACTACAGTATTGCTGGTGCTGCTGTGGTGTGGAGCCAATTCGGTGTTCTAATTCGTTCGCAAAGATGTTCGATGGTATTGAGTCCTAAACTTTGGACAGACAAGTCCAACATTTCAACGTTCTTTTGTGGAAACCAGTCTCGGACATGCAGTGCAGTATTGCTAGGGATCCCATACGTCCCGGGCAAACCGGGACGGTCCCGGTTTTATTACTTCTGTCCCGGCGTCCCGATATGTTTAGTTCAGGACGCTAAATGTTCCAGATTTTTTAGAATATAAAAATATTAACATTTCTAATAAGAATAAGTACAAGTCGTAATATTTTTGGGTGCTTTAAAAATGTATGTTTACAAAACAAAAAGCAGAGACATATTTATTTTGTAGTTCGGTGAATTACCAGAATGTTAGAATTTTGGAAAAACGATTTAGTTCCATACATTTCATTCAGCCGGAGAAGAGAATATCAGAATGAGGGAGAGAGTCGCCCAACTGTATGTTTAACTAATCGCAACCACGGCATCTATTTCGTTCGTCTGTTCGGCCGTAAATTTTTAGCAATCTTTTGTCTCAAGTTTAGTTCGCTTATTGTACGATATCAGACGATCCGAAATATTTCTCATTGGTCGACATGTTTTTGAATATTAACGCGCCACGATAGCTTATTTTCTTTCAACCAATGAGAAACATTTCTGATCATCGGATATCGGACGCTATGCGAACTAAGCTTCACGCGTCAGGTGCTGAATTGTTTTTATATCGCTACAGGGTATGTAATATAACCTAGTTTTGAACTGATCATTTCGTATGAAATGAAAGGAATCGCTTGCAACTGGACACAGTTAAATCTATCATGCTTGTTAAAACTCATAACAGAAACATGTCATGTTCAGAGTTTTTCGATACAGTATCTAAGAATCGACAACTCTTGCACAAAATCCATTCTTCAACCAAATATAATAATGATTCTGCAAGTAGCAGTAAAATGGGACAGGCAACGACCAGCTGTAATGTACAAGAGGAGGCAGAATAAGGAAGAGAGGAGGTATATATTAAAAATTAATTATAAATTTGTTTTTATTTTTTTAATTTTTAAATAAAATAAATTAAATGACCAGGTTCCTCGGGATAAGCTTTCACAAGTAGTACAGGAGTATGGAGTGGATGGCCAACTATTAGCTGCCATCAAGTCCCTGTATGACCATCAAGGCCCAGAGTTTTGTGTCAGGGTAAACAGCACAAAGTCTGAACCTTTCGCAATCTCCGTTGGCCTCCGCCAAGGATGTGTTCTGTCACCCCTCCTTTTCATAATATTTATGGACTGGATTGATAGGCACAGCCGAGGCAGTGAGTGTGTCAGAATTGGAAGATGTAACATTGGACGTCTGCTTTTTGCAGATGACCTAGTTCTGCTTAGCTCTTCCACAGATGACCTCCAGCAGACCCTGGATAGATTTGTAGCTGTTTGTGCAGACGCTGGAATGAAGATCAGTGTGGCCAAAACTGAAACATTTGTGGTCTCAAGACGACCATCCCAGTGCACTCTACATGTAAGTGGAGTCCCAATGCGGAAGGTGGAGAAGTTTAAATACCTGTCCATATTCACGAATGATGGAAAATGGGACGCAGAGCTAGATGCTCGAATTGGCTTAACAAGCTCAATATTGCAGGAGCTTGGCCTTTCGGTAGTATTGAAGCGGGAGTTAAGCCAGAAGGCAAAGCTAGCTGTCTTCAATACAGTCTATGTCCCCTTCCTCACTTATGGTCATGAGAGTGGGGTAATGATCGAAAGAATGCGGACACGAATCCAAGCGGCTGAAATGAGGTACCTTCGAGGGTTTGCGTGGCTGACAAGACTCGACAGAGCCAGAAGCTCTGCAATTCGGGAAATCCTCAATACTCAACCGCTGCTTCTCCGTGTTGAGAGATCACAGTTACGTTGGTACGGGCACCTGGTCAGAATGCCACAAGATAGGCTCCCTCAGCAGGTCTTCTTTGCCAAGCCAGAGTGTGGGAGGCCACGTGGAAGGCCAAGGACTCGCCGGATAGATTATATCCAAAACCTTGGGTGGACATGTTTGGGAATCCCACCAGAACACCTGAGCTTGGTGGCAGAAGATTGTGACCATTGGAAGTTCCTCTTGCAGCTGTTGCCCCCACAACCCATATGCATAATAATTTCAGATATTATGCATCTACACAATACGCATAAAGTTCGTGTTGTTTATGTTTTATATTTTATTGTATTTACATTGTAGTTCTCATTTTATTGACATATTAACATTTTATATCTTTATCCTATGTCTTTATATTTCATATACTTATTAATGTTTGATTTAAGTGTTACATGTTTAAGTATTTTCATCTGTGTTTAAGTGTTGTTATTAGAATTCTATTTATTTGACGTATGTATAACATTTATGTTATCTACATTAATGAATCAAATTCAAATTCAAACGAATATTTAATTTTTTTATTTAAAAATACATAATGTTAACGAATAAAATTTATTTCTCTTAACCCTTAATTCTACAAAATTTATTGTGTCCTAGTTTTTTGTTTTCAAAAAATGGGATCCCTGAGTATTGCATGGAGCATTCTCATGCTGAAACGTGCAAGGGGCACTGCTAAAGTATCTCCCCCCACACAGAATCAGAAGCATGAAGTAGTCCAGGATGTTCATATGGCCATCAGACGTTATGGATTTGGGAATGTCCACCAATGGACCAAGCTCCATCCAACTGAAACATCCCCATACCATCACCAAGCCTATATCAAACTTGACAGTTGGAATGGTGCATCATACAGGAACTGTTTCCCAGGTAATTTCCAAATCCAAACACGACCATCAGGGTTAAACGTAGAAGCGTGATTCGCTGCTCCACAGAATCACCTACAGACCCAGAAAGATGTGAAAGACACCAGTTCAAGCGTAGTTTAGCGTTGAAGGGATAATGTGCGGATTGTTCACAGCAACACTGCCATGATAACCTAATGTGTACAACTCTCTAAAGCCAATTCTAGTGCTGACAGATATCCTTGCAGCATCTTCCATGTTGACTGCGAGGTCTGTCGGTCATGACGTACGGTTGCTCAAAAATTATGAGATAAAATAGTGAATTTCCCACAATGAGTGTCAAAGGCCTCTCTAAGCGGTTTCCTGCTGCGGTGCACAATCAAATTTCCATCTACGAATAACACAAGCAACTGTGAATTTCGGTATTGAGACGAGTACCACCGTCAAGGACAGAAAGACTACGGATGTTACAACCAACTAACATTTCACATTGGCAATCTGTAAATTCAGCTGAACGTGGCATCTTGACATCGAGTGCACTGCAAAACATGCAGAACATCCCACCTTTTATTGCCATATTTACACAGACACTCCCTGAATATTTGTATGTTGTCCGTAATTTGCATGGTATAAAGTGTCCAAATACTTTTGTCAAGATTGTGTGTGTGTGTGTGTGTGTGTGTGTGTGTGTGTGTGTGTGTGTGTGTGTGTGTGTGTGTGTGTGTGTGTGTGTGTGTGTGTGTGTGTGTGTGTGTGTGTGTGTGTGTGTGTGTGTGTGGCCATAATTAAAGAGCAGCTGTTCAGAGCCCTATAGGGGAAAATGTATGGGACGAACACTCTGGAAGATGGGATAATGATTTTACGATTTGAAAATAGAGGATCTTCAGCAGTGAATCTAGGACGAAGGCGCAAACAGATTATTCCTCAACAAGTTGCAACTGCCGTCATGGAACAAAGAATGAATAACGCACAACAATTCAGCTGTTCTCGGGCAGTGTCAAGGCAATTTGTAGATGCCATACTCAACTGGTTGGAAAATCCGGCATCAAATGCTGAAGTTTTTCTCCTACAGGATCTCCCATACTCAAGCTTTGCTTCATCGTAGTGCGGAAACTTGGCTACAGTTTGCTCAGCGTTCTTAGCTCGAAATGAGGTGGATGATGCATGGAAGATTTATTAGAGTAACGAGATAAATTTTTATCTGAACGGTAGTGTTTATATCACACACTTCCTGCATTTAAACTGCGAGTAACCCTCATGTGTTCCATCATACTCTTTTACACTCACCGAATCAGAGTCTTCTGTGGTTTCACTGCATCGTTCATTTTCGATCTGGACTTTTTCGAAGAAAATAGCCGGAAAGGACCAATGACTTGTACCTTCTCTGTTGTTAGGTATTGAAAGATGATGCGCAACTTTGTTGTTCCTCAAATGCAGCAGCGAAGATGCCTTTACTCTACCATATTCATGCAGGATGGAGCACCACCTCACGCTGGATTTCAGGTTGTACCGCAAATGTTAAGAAAACACTCCTTAGCGCAATTGGAAGAACGACGGTACGTTGCGCCATTCGATTAGAAAAGGCCTAAGTTCGATTCTCGTGGTGACGGGAGGAATCTATGTGGACTTTTTTAATCGAAGGTGAGTTAGCCGATCTCATACGGAGGTATCAGGGTTTTTTCTCCCGGAAACTCGGGTTTTTCATCCCGCATGCGGACAAATCGGCCCTTCAGAACACACGCAATTTACAGGCAAAAAATACTAGCTGTGGTGGTGGTGGGCAGTGGATGGCGCTGTTGTAAATGATTGGTAGTAGAGGATCGGTGTAGTGGCGGAGACGGAGAGTTGTACAGTGGGTGTCCTCCCATGATGAGTTTTCGGACTCCTTGGAGGTGTCACGAATAGTAATAATAATAAAACACTTCACAGAATATACAGTGAGATTACTTGTGGAAATTTTCCCACAGCATGGCCACCTCGTTCACTTAATCTGAACCCCTGTCACTTTTGATTGTGTGGCCAACTGAAATGTGTGGTGTGTGGAAGACGTGTTGCTAAGTTAGCAACCTTGGAAGACAGAATAACGCAGTAAATTGCTTTCTGTTCTACAGCAGAAAGCAATTCTGTTGCTTTCTGCTGTAGAACATTTCATTCATCACAGAATGCAGTTCTTAGAACATCTGAAAGGATGACATATTGAAACACACCTGTAAGTTATACGAAAATTGATTTAGAGTGTCACTTCTAGCAATAACTGTCCTCTGGCGGCAGAATCTTCTGTAAACGAAAACCCAATGTTCCAGAGTGTATTGACACTAAAGGGCTCTGAGCATGGCCTCCTTAATCATCGCCACACACACACACACACACACACACACACACACACACACACACACACACACACACACACACACACACACACACACACACACACACACACACACACACACACACACACACACACACACACACACACACACACACACACACACACACACACACACAAATATAATTCTCACTGAAGATCAGTGGAAGTGGCATGTGCCGTCTATGACGTTAGATCGCCGGAAAAAAAAAGATCGTCGTAAGTTCAGTTCTAGACTCCCACTAAAGAACCGTTTACTAAGGTTTTTTCCACATAATTCCAGATTTAATACATCTCTGGGACGGGAAAGCGGTTTTTCTTCCCCTAGAATACGCACTATTTTCAAGCAGTCAGTATAGTGTTAGGATTAGGGATCACAGGATGGCAGCACTTATCGGCAGCCTCTCTGCATACCGGATACTATACTCTCCGTCCAAAATGAAACCGAACTTTTCAAAAATAGAAGAAACCTGTGGCGCCACCTGTTGTATCTTTTTGTTGTCGAAAGTGGCAACCTTCATTAGTGTTGTGTCAACTGTTTATGACATTTGTTTCATTAGAAGCCGAGTTATAGTGCCAAGAGTGACAGTGTGTTTTGACGAACGGTCGGTCCCACGATATTCATTCCGTACGAGACGAATTCTCGCTATCAATCGCTTCAAAACTTCGAAATAAAATTCACCATTGACCGTTTAGTCAGGCGGAACGAATTCTTTGTGGATAAGGCTCTTGGAATCGTAGAAACAAATCAGCATTTTCTTTACTTCCACTCAGCACTCTGGCGCTTTGTTTCGGGCTCATACTCAAAACCCCACGTTTCCTCACCAGTAACGATGGTTTCAAGGAAGTGTGAGTCCTTACGAGCGGTTTTAATGAGGTCCTTGTAATATTCAACTTGATACATTTTTTGGTCGTCGGCCAACTTGTGGGGAACAAATCGCGAATTCAATTTACGAAGGCCCAAACTCTCGCTCAAAATGTTGTGCACAGTTAATTTTGGAATCCCCAATTCATTTTCAATCAATCTCACGGACTATTTCGGGTTTTCTGTGATGAAATCACGCACTTTTTTGATGTTAACTTCGCCAGTCCAGTTTTTGGACGATCCGGCTTTTCGTCGTCCTCAAGCGTCTCACGATCACTTTGAATTCGCTTAAACCACTCGTAAACTTGAGTATGGAATACACATTCATCACCGTATGCTTTTTGAAGCATTTGATGCGTTTCGGTAAAACTTTTACCAAGCTTAACAATCACAACTCTCTGTTTGAATCTCATTTTCCGACCGTTCGTCAACACACAGTGTCACTACTATAACTCGGCTTATAATGAAACAAATGTCATAAACAGTTGACACCACACTAATGAAGGGTGTCGCTTTTGACAACATAAAGATACAACAGGTGGCGCCAATAGTTCCTTCTATTTTCGAAAAGTTCGGTTTCTTTTTCGACAGAGGGTGTATGTGTAATTAGTGATAGTCTTGGGCCAGCTATCTGTGATTGGTTACTTGTGGAGATTGAACTGCTTCCTCAGTCTCCAAAAGTAAGATAAGGCTAAAACGGCCTGGCCTAACTGGCGAATTAAAAATATGGATAAAAGGTGTTGGCGGATTTTACGGATTATAAATCTCTAACATCTTTTATTCCAAAAGGGTGTAGACATAGTTTCTTTATCCCCCCCCTTTTTTTTTTTTTGAAGACCAGTATTCAGCATGCCTCCACCTATATTATGTTTGAAATTTTTGCATAGGCCTGATTTTATGATATATGTGTTTAAAAATTGTTCCAGTGATTGATTAACTCATATCCGTGCTGCTAAGAAAGGACTAACTGGTGAATAATAAGCCTTTCTTCAGACTAGCTAATGTGCTACGTATGCAAACTCTATTTACCAATAAACCCTCTGATGGCTTTTATTCCCAAACGGGAGCAGGCATAATTCTTTCAGTTGTTTTGTTTTCTTTTTTCTCTTTCTTTTTTTTGAAGATCACTGAAAAGTCAGTATCCAGCCTTCTGTCATCACTTATTTATAATGAGTTAAAGCTTTTAATGAATTAAAACTTTTTGGAAAGTTATTATGATATATAAGTGTCGTCATCTCGTAGACATAAATCCTATCAGTTATATGATACATATGAAGTAGTGTGAGTCTTGTGGTCATTTGTTTTTCTTTCGTACTGTGTGTTACTATGTGTTTTCGTGGTAATTCTTTTCGTTTTGGAGGCCTAAAATGTCTTAAAAATATCCCATGTTTGGTCTCTAGAGCAGAGTGTTCGGATTTTTATTTTTGTCGTAACCCTATACAGTACGTTCGTACTATAGGTAGTCTAATGATGTTTTTACTGTGCCTTAGGTTTACAACGATTTGTGGACGGAAGAACACAAAATTAAATAAAATATTAATAATTATAGATTATATTTCTTTATGTAATATTAGGTTTATAATCTTTTAATTGTATTTAACAATTACATTACTGATAACTAACCTACAGAAACCGAAACAGAAGCAAAAGAAACTGAGGGCATCTGTTAACCAGAATGCTATCTTTCAGGACAGCATCAAACATTTTAGGCGGATTTTGGTGTGCATCCCTACATTGTTAAACGAGAAAGCATTTCAGCACCCTGGATTTGGGATTTGTACAGTAATAAACAGGTGAGAAATACTTATGAACAAAAAAGGAAGCCAAATGTTTTAGATTCTTATGCATGCGACAAATTCATGCCATTTCTCTTCAAATACAAAATGAGTAATCTGATCGCGATAGGATCACGATCACGATGAAATACAAATAAAAAAAAAAATAAAAAAATAAAAATAATAAAAACAGAAATCAACTAACGCCTTTTATTTCCCTAAAGGTAGTAGGTGAGGACATTTTAGCTCCATCTAACTTTTGGAGATGGGGTGGGCAGTTCAACCTCTACAGGTAGTCTATCCGAGATAACTGGTCCACGAATATCAATATTTTAAGTGGCATCGAGCGAGGAGACTGTCAAACAAGTGCTGCTATCTTGGTCCAGTATAACAAGCTATGCTTTTGGCGATAACACGATTGATATTATAAGAGTAGTCTGGTTACTATTTAACAGGTAATTACTTTTTAATAAAAAGATATTTCTTAATTTTAACAAAATTCCTTTAGGATTAAGAGTCATGAAATGACGATACTTATCTTCCATACTCTTCTGTTGAGGCTTTGCAAAAGCCATCAACTCAGCTTTCCTTAATGATGAAGAGTAGAGAATTGCTGCCATCTGATTTTCAAAAAAAAAATTAGTTAAACTTAAAATAGTGCCACTTACTCAATTTTGGGAATAAGTAGGACTCATATATCTTATGTACAAGAAACAAATTAAAAATTAGCAATGTCTACATATAAAATACCTGTATAGCTCAATGGAAGTGGCACTTGCATCATCTGCGCTAGGCCGCCTGAAGATAGACTTAAGTTCAAGTCTGGTCGCTGAGTGGAGGAGCTTTTTCTAAGATGATCTTCGACTGGTTTCTGAGTTAGTTGATCTATTGTACAGGCAAGTGGGTTTTCCTCCTCGGGAAAACCCACTAGTCTGTACAATTGAAACTCGGGTTTTTCGTTCCGAGAAAATCGATCATAGAACCCACATTATTTCAGACATTAACATATTCTGTTAGGGTTAGGTACCAAGAGATGGCAGCACTTGTTTGCCAGTCTCTTCATCGGCTACCGCCTATAATTAGTGATAGATATGGGTCTGTTATCTCTGATTGGATAGACCAGTAAAGATTGAACTGGCGTTAGATTGCAGTGCATTTGTTTCGTGTAACAATAATTGAAAAAATATTATTCTTTTCATATTTCCAAGTGACGCTCGTCATAATTCAGCCTTGTATCTATAATAAATAAATAATTATATGTTATTTTAACAAAATAAAATAAGCTTTACAAAAAATAGTTAACTCGCACACACACTAATAATAAATGTCATATCTCACAGAAATAAGGCGCGTAAGCATACTAAAAATACACTACCGTTTGAGCAGTTACAGTTGGGAATGACGTAACGTGCAATGACAAGCGCAAACTATCGGCGTTAGATCGCAGTGCATTTGTTTGGTAACCTAAAGCGTTAATCGATCAATTCCAATTATTTACTATTCAATCAATGTCAAAACATAAGCTGTAACCTTTAACATGTTGTATTGCATTTATATAATGTTGTGAGCATTGTTATTATTTATAAACACAAACAAATTTTAATTTTTTCATTAGGGGTGCTGCAGCGTCACACTGGTGTAATGGTTCCTAGATGTTCAGTTTTAGTAACGGTACTGTATGTTTTTTTGTTTTTTTTTGGTTCTTCCAACCCAGAAGAAGCCACTAGCATATAAGCGAAACTGGTCCATTTAACTAATTATATATTATATTATCACGATCCATTAAACCCAGTGTAAGTATTTTTTTTTTTTTTGACATTCGTCTATTGGTCAAAAAATGTATACACTCATTATGTTTCATACATTATATGTCACGGTCGGTTCTTATTTTAGGTTTTAATTCAGTAGTTGCAGAAGTATCTATTTTCTGTATGGACACATATGAAAGTTTATATAAAAAATAATAAATCAGCTAACGCCTTTCATTCCCTTATAGTTAGTAAGCGAGGCCTTTTAACCCTATATGGCTTCTGGGGACTGAGCGGACTGTTCAATCTCCAGAGGTAGCCAATCAGAGATAAGTGGCCCATGACTAATCACTAATTGTAAGTGGCACCGATAAAGAGACCGGCAAACCAGTGCTGCCATCTCTTGATACCTAACCCTAATAGGATATGTTACTGTCTGAAATAATGTGGGTTATATGATCGATTTCCTTGAGTTTACGGGATGAAAAACTTGAGTTTTTCCCAGAGAAAAACCCACCTGTCTGTGCCAGAGATCGACTACTCGGAAACCGAGCGAAGACAGGCTTAGAAAAAGTTCCTCCAGTCAGCGACTAGACTTGAACTAGACTTAGTGTAACTTCTAGCACAGAGGAGGCAAGCACCATCTCCACTGAGCTACACTTGTGTTATCCTATTTTCTATTTATGGTGTAAGTTACTGAAAGTGGCATATGCGTCTATAGCTCTAGCTTGCCCACAGAAGAACATTGTAAGTTTGATTCTAGTCGCAAACTAGAGGAATTTTTCTAATCCTTTTCTCAATCGGTTCCTGAGTCAGGCGATCTCTGGTGGGACAAGCAGGTTTTTTGCTCTGGGAAATTCAAGAAAATAGACCATAGAACCCACACTACTTCAGATGATAAAATAGGGTTAACATTAGGGATGAGATGGTGGCATTTGTCAGTCACCTCTCTTTATCAGATGGCATATATATATATATATAGGGTGTTCGGGATAAATTTGACAGTTTCGTAAGGAAAAAGAAAATCTTCTTTGTATCTATTAAATTTAATGAATTGACAAAAAAACATTACAGGCAGAGTTAATTACAATACTATCAACAAGATTTACTCAAAATAACCACCATTAGCATCGATCACAGCTTCAATTCTGCTTTTCAACCTCGAACAAACTGATGCTACAGTCTCCCTGGGAAGGGCCGCAAAAACTGTTTTAATTTTATCCATTAACTGGGCTTTTGTATTACTGGAAGTGCGATTGGTGTCTTTTTCAACTGCGCCCCATACAAAATAATCCATGGGGTTAAGGTCTGGGGAGTTTGGAGGCCAAACATTTGGACTGGTGAAGTCGTAGAAATTTTCAGACAACCATTTTTGACTTTTCCCAGAGGTGTGGCAAGGGGCCGAATCCTGCTGCCATACATACGGCCTACCATTGGCTACCCTTGTTATCCAGGGCTTGACTACAGTTAGCAACTCCACGAACAAAGCCCGAAACTTTATGCATGTTATGAGGTTATGAGGTTATGCATGGAGAGTGGTGTGGAATTTGTGGATGTGTGGAATGAGTTCGATGGGCGAAAGGACTTATATAAGATGGATGGGTTACATTTGAATGGAGTTGGTGTACGGAGACTTGAAAGAGTGTTGATGAATGATGTGGAAGTGGATGTACAGACTCAGGGAAACTAGATTTATTAAGAGGGGGGGGAGTAGATATGCAGACTTTAGGGGGGGCAGTTAAGTGTATGAATGAGTATATTACGCCCGGGCGAGTACGACGGACAACAAATCAGAATGGGATAATTAGTATAAGGAATCAAAGTAGGGATGGGACAAATGGGCTTCTGCGATTCATGTACACTAATGCCAGGAGTATTAGGAACAAGAAGGAAGAGTTTTTGGCCATGGTTGGCACTTCCAGGCCACAGGTTGTCGGTATTAGTGAAACATGGCTGACAGAAGATGATAAAGCTAGTGGGATTGAATGCGATGGGTATAGCGTGTTCAGGAGTGACAGGGTGAATAAAAAGGGGGGAGGAGTGTTATTGATGATAGCTGATGAGCTTCAGCCAAGGAGTATAGAAGTTGAACTGCAGGATGGGGAAAAAAGCACATTTGAGGCTGTTTGGTGTGAGATACAATCTAGCAGAACAAAATATACAATTGGGTGCTGCTATAGACCGGGTGATGGAGTGGATGGTGGGAATAGTATGCATAAGCAAATAGAAGAAATGAATGGAAGGAGGGTAATTATTATGGGTGATTTCAATTATGGTAACATTGACTGGAAAGAGGAGAGGGCACATGGGAGGAAGGAATTGGATTTTATGCAGTTATTAAGGGACAACTATCTACGGCAACATGTATTGGAAAATACCAGGGGGCAGAGAGTGCTGGACCTAGTAATTGCAACTGAGAATGTAGCTGTAACGAACATGACCATGTTGCCACCAATTGGTGAGAGTGACCATAAGGTCATGACTTGGGAGGTGGCTAAAGGAGTCGAATTTACAATTAAGACAGGGTATATGTGGAATTACCGGGCTGGTAAGTATGACAAGCTTAGGTGTGTGCTTGGCTCAATGCCATGGCATGTAAAACTGCAAGGGCTGGATGTTGATGGTGCATGGGAGGTGGTTAAGAACTGTTTGCAGGAGGCAATGGTTGACTGTATACCAAGAGTCCGAATAATAAATCAGGTAGGGGTTAAATGGATGAATAACACTATTAAGCTTGAGCTGCAAAAAAAGAAACAATTGTGGAGGGAATTTAAGGAGAAGGGTGACCATCAGGTGCATGAACAGTATAAAGCTCAGGCCAGGATGGTAACAAGGGTGGTAAGAAAAGCAAAAGCAGATTACGAAAGGAAATTGGCCATGCAGGCTAAAGAGAATCCCAAACAGTTTTTTCAATATGTTGCAAGTAAAAGGAAAAATGCTCATGGTAGAATGATCTTAAAAAATGCTGAGGGTAGGGAGGTAACTGAATCAGTCGATGTTGTGGAATTACTGAGCGAGCACTTTGCAAGAGTATATCATCCAGGTGGTGGCTTTGCGGAAATGGGGGAACCAA